>NC_133660.1:100434350-100547543 GCF_037893015.1 Macrotis lagotis | reverse complement strand
TCTAAATCATTAATTATTAGAGAATTGCAAATTAAAGCCCCCCTGAGGTACCACCTCACACCTCTCAGATTGGCCAGTATGACCAGGAAGGATAATGATCATTGTTGAAAGGGATGTGGGAAATCTGGGACACTATTACACTGTTGGTGGAGCTGTGAACTATTCCAACCCTTCTGGAGAGCTATTTGGAACTATGCCCAAAGGGCAACAAAAATGTGCATACCCTTTGACCCAGCAATACCACTACTGGGTCTATACCCTGAATAGATGAGGAAAAAGGGTAAAAACATTACTTGTACAAAAATATTTATAGCAGCCCTGTTTGTGGTGGCAAAGAATTGGAAATCAAGTAAATGTTCTTTAATTGGGGAATGGCTTAGCAAACTGGTATATGTATGTCATGGAACACTATTGTTCTATTAGAAACCTGGAGGGACGGGATTTCAGGGAAATCTGGAGGGATTTGCATGAACTGATGCTGAGTGAGATGAGAAGAACCAGAAAAACATTATATACCCTAACAGCAACATGGGAGTGATGTTCAACCTTGAAGGACTTGCTCATTCCATAAGTGCAGCAATCAGGAACAATTTTGGGCTGTCTGCAAAGGAGAGTGCCATCTGTATGCAGATAAGGAGCTGTGGAGTTTGAACAAAGTGCAAGGACTATTCCCCTTAATTTAGGAAAAAACCAGATATCTTATTGTCTGATCTTGTTACCTCTTAGACTTCTCTTCTCTTTAAGGATATGATTTCTCTCTCATCACACCCAATTTGGATCAAGGTACAACATGGAAACAAAGTAAAGACTGACAGAGTGCTTTCTGTGGGGGGTGGGGGGAGGGAAGCAAGATTGGGGGAAAATTGTAAAACTCAAATAATATCTTTAATAAAAATGAATTTAAAATAATCATTCAAACAGCTGCAAAAAATAAAACATATGTAATAAAAAATAAAATAGTATTATAAACCTAGGGATCACCAAAAGGATAAAGCACGATTATTTAAAGCAGATGCTAGATTGAAAAAATGTATTTTTCACTTACCCATTAAAACCTAGAAGAAATGAAACAAGAAATTTTAAAAAACTTAACTCTATAGGAAAGAATTGGAAGAATGATGTAGAAGAGAAAATAATAAATCTTATTCAAGAAAGATAATCCCTGAAAACTAGAACAGATCAACCAGAATCAATGGCTTCCCAAAACAAAAAGAAATATTAGAACTAAATTAAAAGATTAAAAAAATGAAGAAAATATAAACTATCTGAAACTTAACCCCAATTATCTAGAAAACATTTGAAGGAGAAATAATGGATGAGAATCCCTGGATTCAACAAAAAATGAGGAAAATTAGAAAGTAGTATCATAAAAAAAAACTAGGTACAGATCAAAATTTCACAGTATTTACCAAGATAAGTTCAAAATGAGCTTAAGATTTAGACAAAAAAGGTGAAATCATAGGCGATTAATGGACCATGAAGAAATTACCTGTCAGATCCATGGTTAGAATGATGCCAGTTCAAGACTACATAAGAGAAAGAATGGACTTCTGGTCAATATGGTGGCAGATAAGACAGGCACCATGCTATTCTCCGGATCTTCCCTCAGAAATAATAAGAAACAAACCTCTTAACCAAAATCCTATCCACAAAACCCCGAAAGAGGAACTAGGAGAAGATCTGCCTCAAAGTTTGTCCTATGGGATTGTGGGTGAGCTGGCTGACTCTTTGGGGAACACAAGACAGGGTCAAAGCCTGAGAACTTGACGAGCCTGATTAGCTGGGCAGGCCAGATCCTGAGACTCTGAAAGTGCAATCAGTCTGATTGAAGATGGGGTGGGTGAGAGTCTGAGAGCTCCACTAGTCTGATTAGTGGGGCAGACTAGAGCCTGAAAGCATAAAAGTGCGGCAAACCTGATCTGCCAACTAGGGAGCAGAGGCATTGGTTGTGACACTGAAGGTCTGGAGCTTGTCAGCAGAGCTGGAGGGAGAATTCCAGTGCAGAGCTGGTGGGAGAGTTCCAGTGCTTCATTTCAGCTGAAGCCTTTTCCCAGAACAAACACAATTACAGCCCACCTCTGCCCCAGACATGTGAGCCGCAGAGCTCCCTCAGCTGTGAATAGGGAGAACAATTACCTTGCCCTAGGTCAAAATCCACCATTGATAAAAGATAAAAATACTCAGCAGCTTCATCCACCCACTCCAAGTTATGGGAGGGGGGCCTCAAATTAAGGTCACAGACACTCCAGAGAAAGCAACCAACACAGTCTTCTGGCCCACCCACTTGGAGTTACTAAACCCAGTGAGTAAGGCCTCTGGGGATCTCAACATCAAACCTCGTTGAACCAGCCCCTTGGCAACATAAGGTCTTAGTAAAATGAAGAAAGGCCAGAAGAAAGGGGTTCCATAGAAAAATTCCTAGAAGGAAAAGACCCTAACTCAGATCTAGAACCTCTGAGGAGAATATAATCTGGTCTCCAGCACAGAAAGACTTCACTTGAAGAAATCAGGAAACAGTTTAAAAATCAATTTGGAAGATTTGGGAGAGACAATTAACACCTTGCAACAAGAAAACAAATAATTGGAAAATACAACTGGACAAATGCAAAAAGAAAATAATTCTCTCAAAACCTCAATTGGTCAAATGGAAAACTCTTTCAAAAATAGAATTGACCAATTGGAAAAGGAGTTGCCAAAGGTAAATGAAGAAAATTCTTCTCTAAAAAAAGAATGGAGTCTGTGGAAACTAATGACTTCATGAGACAGCAAGAGCCTGTTAAAGAAAACCAAAAAATTGAAAAATTAGAAGAAAATGTAAAATACTTCATCAGCAAACCACTGCCCTAAAGAACCAATCGAAAAGGGACAACCTGAGAATTATAGGTCTTCATGAAAACATTGAAGAGAAAAAAAGTTTAGAATTAATATTACAGGATTTAGTGATGGAAAGTTTCCCTGATATCATGGAACCAGAGGGCAAAATTGTTATTGAAAGAATACAGTAAGGATTACGCAGGACCTGGCTACATCAACATTAAGAGCCTAGAATGAGATATTCTGAAGAGGAAGGGAGCTTGGAATGCAGCCAAGAATCCACTACCCAGAAAAGCTGAGCCTTCTCTTCCAGGGGAAAAGATGGACATTTAATGACATGGGAGACTACTAACATTTCCTAATGAAAAGACCAGAGCTTAAAAGAAAATTTGGACATCAAACAGGAGGCTCAAGAGACACTTGGAAAGGTTGAAAAAAAAGGGAGGTGGTAAAGGAAAAAAACCTGCTATACAATAAGATGAAACTGGCTATAGGGAGAAAAGCTCTCATAACTCTTGAGAATTGTAACTCTATTAGAGAGCATATACTTAGTCAGAAGTGATGGACAATCATGACTTTTCTGTGACTCAGATAGAATGATTTAAAAACAACACCTCCTTAAAAAAGGGGGGCGGACAGTAAGGAGTTGGAAGAGGGAGGAGACTGAAAGGGGTAAATCTCATTACGATAAGAGGTACAAAAGAACTACTGTAATAGAGGGGAAGAAGGGAGAAGCTGGGAACCACCTGAATCTTCCTCTCATCAGACTTGGCTTAAAGTTAACTTACACAGACACTCAGTGAAGTTAAGAAACTTATCTCACCTTTCAAGTATTAAAAGGGGAAAAGAGGAGGGAGGAAACAGGGAGGGGGAGAAAACAGGGAACTAACAGAAGGAAGGGAAGGAAGAAGGGGAAAAGGGAAAGGGGAAAGAAAGGGGAGGGGGGTTGACATAGGAGGGCAAACATACTGAAGGTGGCAGTATCCAGAAGCAAAATACAGGGGAATATGGATAAATGGGAAAAAGGGTAAAAGTACAAATAGAGGGAAGATAGCATGGAGGGCAATAAAGAGTTAGTAATTATAACTTTGAATGTGAATGGGATGAACTCTCCCTTAAAACGTAAGTGAATAGAAGGATATGATTTCTGTCTCATCACATTCAACTTAGATCAATGTATACCATGAAAACATTGTAAAAGACTAGCAGACTGCCTTCTGGGGGGAGGAAGGAAGATTGGGGGGGAAATTGTAAAATTCAAAATAAATAAAATCTTTTAAAAAATGAAAAATAAAAAATAAAATAAAATAAAATAAAAAATAAAAAAAGAAAGAATGGTTCACCAGAGGTAAAATAAGTAATTTTGATAATACAATTTTGTACAAGCAGCTAAAATGAGAAGAAAAGTAGGAAACATGAAGAAAATTTTTAGCAGCTAGTTTATCTGACAAAGACCTAATTTCTAAGATATATATACAGAGTCAAAGTTATAAGAAGCATTCCCTAATTGATATGAAATCAAAGTTTTCAATTCATATGAAAAAGTGCTCTAAATTATTAATTAAAAATTGAAAACAGGAAAAAATATATATGCATTATATATATATGGTATACATTGATATAAGTTGAATGTGATGAGAAAGAAATCATATCCTTAAGGAAGAAAAATAAAGTATAAGAGATAGCAAAAATATATCATAAGATAATTTTTTTTTAAATTAAAGGTAATAGCTTTGGTCTTTCTTCAAAGTCCACAATTCTTTCACTGGAGACAGATGATATTCTCCATTGCAGATACCCCAAAATTGTGCCTGATTGTTGCACTGATGGAATGAGCAAGTTCATTAAGGTTGTTCATCACCCGTATGTTGCTATTAGGGTATACAATGTTCTTCTGTTTCTGCTCATCTTGCTCAGCATCAGTTCATGCAAATCCTTCCAGGCTTCCCCAAATTCCCGTCCCTCCTGGTTTCTAATAGAACAATAGTGTTCCATCACACACACACACACACACACACACACACACATATATATATATATATATATATATATATATCACAGTTTATTAAGCCATTCCCCAATTGATGGGTATCCCCTTGATTTCCAATTCTTTGTCACCACAAACAAAGCTGCTATGAATATTTTTGTACAAGTGATGTTTTTGCCCTTTTTCATGATCTCTTCAAGGTATAGACCCAGTAGTGGTATAGCTGGATCAAAGGGTATGCATATTTTTGTTGCCTTTTGGGCATAATTCCAAATTGCTCTTTAGAAATGTTGGATGAGTTCATAGCTTTATCAACAATATATTAGTGTCCCAGATTACCCCCATCCTTTCCAACATTGATCATTTCCTTTCTGGTCATATAGGTCAATCTGAGAGGTGTGAGGTGGTACCTCAGAGATGCTTTAATTTGCATTTCTCTAATAATTAGTGATTTAGAGCAATTTTTCATATGACTATGGATCATTTTGATTTCCTCATCTGTAAATTAGCTTTGCGTATCCTTTGACCATTTGTCAATTGGGGAATGGCTTGTGTTTTTTTTTTTTAATTTGACTCAGTTCTCTGTATACTTTAGAAATGAATCCTAGGGCTTGGAATATAATATACCAGAAGGCAAAAGAGTTTAGGATGCAGCCAAGAATCAACTACCCAGCAAGGCTGAATGTCCTTTTCCAGGGAGAAAGATGGACTTGCAATGAACCAGGGGAATTTCAAATATTCCTGTTGGAATGGCCAGAGCTGAACAGAAGGTTTGATCTTCAGATACAGGACTCAGGTGAAGCATAGAGATTGGAGGAGAGGGGGAAAATATGAGGGACTTGATGAACTGCATGTATTCCTGCAGAGAAAAATGACACTGATAATACTCATATGAACCTTCTCAGTTAATAGAGCAGGTAGAGGGAGCTTTTATAGTTAAAGCACAGGAGAAAGCTGAATTTGAAGATAAAATATAGTGTAAAAATGGAGTCAATAGAAAAAAGGGAAATGTAATGGGAGAAAGAAAAAGGAGAGGGGGAATAGGCCAAGATATTTCATATAATAAGATTTTTCTTTATTACAATGAGCTATTGAAATGATATGGAAGGGGGGAAGGCAAGGGGGAATGTGGGAATCTTTGCTCTCATCAGAGGTGGCTAGGAGAGGAAACAGCATATATACTCAATGGGGTATAGGCATCTGGAGTAAGAAGGAGAGAGGGAGGGGACAGGAGGAAGGGGGGGATGTGAGTGATGGTGGAGATGATGGACCATGGCGGGAGAATGGTCAGATATAACACATTTTCTTTTTTACTTCTTGCAAGGGGCTGGGATTGGAAGGCCTGTCTGGGACCACAGGGCCAGGTGGATGCTGGGCCTAAGGGTTAGTATGGGGGCTCGGGGCCTCTTGGGCCCAGAGCTGGGGATCTGTGTGCTGTGCCACTCAGCTACCCTACAGCAGAGTCAGAGTGAAAGGAGAGAGAAAATATAGTACATGGTAGTGGAGAAATAAGAAAGGAGGGAGTTGCGATCAGCAATGGCAATGGTGGAAAAATATGGAAGTAACTTTTGTGATGGATTTATCATAAAGAATGTGATCCATCCGTGACAGAGTTGTTGGTGTTGGAACGAAGGGTGCAGGGCAAATGGGGCTGGGTGGCCTGCCTGGGGCCGCATAGCAGGGTGATTGTTGGGTGTCTGAGGCCAGATTTGGACCCGGGTGCTTGTGGCTCAAGGGCCAATGCTCTGTCTGCCACCCAGCTACCCCTACTATTATTACTATTTTATTTTATTTTGGGTCTTTTTTTTTTTTTTTTTTGCAGGACAGTGGGGTTGGAGTGGCTTGCATGTCACACGGCTGGGTGATTGTTGGGTGTATGGGGCCGGATGTAGGCTTGGGTGCTCATGGCTCCAGGACTGGTGCTCCGTCCAATGTGCCACCTGGCCATACCTACAATTATTACTATTATTATTTTTTTAATTTTAATTTTTTCTCTCCCCTTTACTTTATCACTCAAGTGAGTCTACATTTATGGGGGAGGGGGTATTTCATTTACTCTTAAACAAGAATATTTTATTAATGTATAAAAAACATTATTTGTACAAAATGAGAATAAATATTAAATTAAAAAATGAATCCTTTGTCAGAAATACTATTTGTAAAAATTGCTTCCCAATTTACTACACTTCTTTTAATCTTGTTACAGTGATTTTGTCTGTGTGAAAGTTTTTTTTAATTTAATGTATTCAAAATTATCTAGTTTGTTTTTAAGGATGTTCTTTATCTCTTCCTTGGACATAAACTGCTTCCCTTTTCATTGATCTTCTTGTTTCTTATAATATTTTTTATGTCTAATTCTTGCATCCATTTTGATCTTATCTTGGTATAGGATGTGAGGTAATGGTCTAATCCTAGTTTCTGCCATACTAACTTCCAATTTTCCCCACAGTTTTATTAAAGAGAGAGTTTTTAATCCTAATAGCTGGACTCTTTGTGTTTATCAAACGGCAGATTACTACAATCATTTCCTGCTATTACACCCAGTGTATTCCACTGATCTACCAATTCATTTCTTAGTCAATACCTGAAAGTTTTGATGACTGATGCTTCATAATATAATTTTAGATCTGGTAGGGCTAAGTTACCTTCTTTTGAACTTTTTTCATTAAATCCCTATAAATTCTCAACTTTTTATTTTTCATATGAATTTACTTACAATTTTTTATGACCCATTAAAGTAATTTTTTGGAATTTTGATTGGTAGGAGTACTAAATGAGTAGTTTAATTTTGGCAGAATTGTCAGTTTTATGATATTATGATATTATATTATTTTATTATATTATATTATTATATTATATGACATTGGCCTATCCATGTGCAGTTGATATTTTCCCAGTTATTTAAATCTGATTTTATTTGTGTGAGCAGTGTTTTGTAATTGTTTTCAAAAAGTTTCTGAGTCTGCCTTGACAGGTAGACTCCCAAGTATTTTATATTGTCTGAAGTTACTTTGAATGGGATTTCTCTTTCTAGCTCTTTCTGCCGCATCTTGCTAGTCATATATAGAAATATTGAGGATTTGTGAAGTTTATTTTATATCCTGTGACTTTTCTAAAGTTTCTAGTTATTTCTAGTAGTTTTTTAAGATGAGTTTTTGGGATTCTCTAGGTATACCATCATGTCATCTGCAAAGAGTGAGTTTTATCTCTTCCTTCCACATTCTAATTCCTTCAATTTCTTTTTCTTCTCTTATTGCTGAAGCTAATATTTCTAATATGATATTTAATAGTAGTGGTGATAATGGGCATCCTTGTTTCAACCCCTGATCTTCTTAAGAATGCCTCTAGCCTATCCCCATTACATATAATTCTTGTTGATGTTTTCAGATAGCTACTGCTTATTATTATTCTAAGAAACGATCCATTTATTCCTATGCTTTCTAGTGTTTTTAGTAGGAATGGGTGCTGTATTTTGTCAAAAGCTTTTTTTGGCATCTATTGATATAACCATATGATTTCTGATAGGTTTCTTATTGATATAATTAATTATATTAACAGTTTTCCTAATATTGAACCAACCCTGCATTCCTGGGATAAATCCTACTTGGTCATAATGTATTATCCTAGTGATAACTTGTTATAATCATTTTGCTAAGATTTTACTTAAGATTTTTGCATCTATATTCATCAGGGAGATAGGTCTACAATTTTCTTTCTCTGTTTTAACTCTTCCTGGTTTAGGTATCAGCACCATATTGATGTCACAGAAAGAGTTAGGCAGAGTTACATCTTCACCTATTTTTCCAAAGATTTTATATAGAACTGGAATCAATTGTCCCTTAAATGTTTGATAGAATTCACATATGAATCCATCTGGTCCTGGAGATCTTTTGTTAGGTAGTTCAATAATGGCTTGTAGAATTTCTTTTTTCTGAGATAGGGTTATTTAAGTATTTAATTTCCCCTTCTGAAGTATATGTTCTCTTTATTTCCTTTTTTTAAAAGTTTTTGCAAGGCTATGGGGTTAAGTGACTTGCCCAAGGTTACACAGCTAGGTAATTATTATGTGTCTGAGACTGAATTTGAACTCAGGTCTTCCTGACTCCAGGGTCAGTGCTCTATCCACTGTGCCACCTAGCTGCCCCTATTTCCTTTTTTTTTAACATGACTAATGAGAATTTGTTTTGCATGACTAAACATATTTATTTGTAATGGGTTTTGTTTTACTTGCCTTCTCAATAGATATCATAAAAAAATAAGGAAGGGAAAGGGAAATAAATTGGAACTGAAAATAAAACAAAATTGAATTTTAAAAAAAGGTAATCATTGGAATTCCTGAAAATCATGAGAAGAAAAATCTGGACTCTATATATTAATGAATTATATATGAAAATTTTCCAAATCTATTAGTTTCAGAGGACAAATTGAAGACAGAAAGAATTCATTAATCACCTTCTAAAAGGAACCCAAAAGCAAAAAAAAATACTGGAATTGTCATTAGGCAAAATCTAGAGATGTCAATGTCAAATAGAAATTACCACAAGCATTTAGTAAGAAGCAGCTCAAGTACCAAAGAACAGTCTGGATCACACAAGACCTGGCAGCTTCGATTAAAAATAGACTGAATCTTGGCATAAAATGTTCCAAGAGAGAAAAGGAATGAACTTATGATCAAGAATAATTTACTTTTCAAAGATGAATATTGTAGCAAGGTAAAGGAGAGTGAACTTTTAATGGAATTGAGACTTTGATTTTAAAAAAAGTATTTTTGATTTAAAAAAAACACAATTAGAGCTGAACAGGAACTTTGAAATACAAACACGAGAGTTAAGAGAAACCTAGAATGATAAATTTGTTCAAGCAACTAGAAAGATCTATTTGATGATATCCATCTATAGAGGGGACAGATTGAAATAAATATTTTTTACTTTGTTTATCTTACTTTTTCTTCTTGCAAAATGACTAATATGGAATTAATGTTTGGCATCAATTTATATATATATATATATATATATATATATATATATGTAATGGGTATCATATTTCTTGCCTTCTTGATATGTAGGTGCTTTGCAAACCTTAAAGCAGTATATAGATGCTAGCTATTATTTATATGTAGTATACATATGCATACATATAAACGTATACAGGTATACATTTGCTTTGCTTTACTATATTTTTACAATGATTTTTATGTCTTTTAATAGGTTTTTAAAATGGGGTGATTGTTATGAAAGGGAATGACTTGGGGGAAGATATTGAAGGAGGGAGAGAACTGAGAACTGAAAATAAAATTATTAGTCATAGAGACAGATCGGACAAGAAAGGAATGTTGAGGGAGAAAGGGAAGAAGAGGTAGAATGAGCTAAGTTATTTCACATAGAAAAGGTAAGGAAAAAACTTTTGCAATGGAGTGGAAGTGGGGAAAGTGACGGGGAATGAGTGAACTTTCACTCTCATCAGCAGTGGCTCAGAAAGGAAAAAACAGACACACTTAATTGGGTATGGAAAACTATCTTACCCTAGAGGAAAACAGGAGATGAAATGGATGGGAGAAAGGGGACAGGAGGAGGGGAGGAGGATATAGGTGATAGGAGAGAAGAAAGATGTGGGAGAAGGTAGTCAGATACAATATACCTTTTAAAAGGAACAGGGTAAAAGGAGAGAGAGAGAGAGAGAGAGAGAGAGAGAGAGAGAGAGAGAGAGAGAGAGAGAGAATAGAATAAACGGAGGTGGGGAGGAATAGGATGGAGAGAAATATTTTTAGTAATAGCAATTGTGGGGAAAAATTGAAGCAATTTCTCTGATGGACTTATGATAAAGAGTGCTATCCATTTCAAAGATAGAGCTGATGGCATCTGAATACAGACTGAAGCAAACTTTTTTTTCCCCTGTCATATTTTTTCATGAAGTTTCTCTTTCTTTGTTGGAGGGATTATGTTTACTTACTATTGTAGTAATGTGAAAAAAAATAAAAGTAAAGGACTTAAAAAAATGTAGGAATGCTTGTGTCTTGTGTAACCCTTATCATAACTTCATGATATTTAAATTATTTTTTCCTTGTTGCTTGCAATATTTTCTCCTTAACCTGGGAGTTTTAAATCTTGGCTATGATATTCTTATAAGTTTTTCTTCCCTTAGGTAGTGATTCATAGGATTTTTTGCTATTTCTGCTTTGCTTTCTTATTTTAGGACTTCAGGGTAATTTTCCTTAATTTCTTGCAATAATGTATCAAAAATTCTTTTTTTTCTGATGGCTTCATGTAGTTTGACTATTCTTATATCATCTCTCCTTTATCTGTTCTCCAGATAAGTTGTGATGAGATGCTTCATATTTTCTTCTATTTTTAAAAGTTCTTTTAATTTTGTTTATTTTTTTGATGGTTTCTATCATTAGTTTCCCCTTGCTCAATTCTAGTCTTCAAGGAATTATTTCTTCCTTAAGTTTTTGATTCTCTTTTTCCAGTTAGTTCATATTTTCTTTTTATAATTTTCTTGGATAGCTAATTCCCCCCCCCCCCTAATTTTCCCTTCATTTTTCTTATTTGGTTTTTAAAGTTATTCTAAAATTTTTCTAAGAACTCTTTTTGGTTTTGTGAACATTTGATGTTTCTCATAGAAAAATGGAATAACTTTTTAAACTTCACAATCTTCTTCTGAATATGAACCCAAATCTTCTCTATTCCCACAATTGCTATCTATGGTTAGGTTCATCCTCCTTTGCTTACTCATACTAATTTTTATTTGTTTTTAGCAGCTGTTATTATTATCATCAAGTTCTAATCCTGAGATGAAAGAAAAAAAGGAGGTAAAAAATAGAAAACTCTCTCCTCATAAACTTTTAACAGATATGATGTTCATGGAAGAGTAGGAATCAAAACATTCCTTAAGTAGATATTTAATGCAATAACCCAGGGATTTAAAGAGTGGCAGTTTGGATTGATTATATATTTTTTAATAAATTAAATTTTATTTTTAGTCTCAATTCCAAATTTTTTCCTTCCCTCCACTCCTTTTCCACCCTTTGAAAAAGCAGTATATATAATTTCATGGTATATACAATACAAAATTATTCATAACATATTTCTGGATTGGTCATGCTCTGGGAAAAACACAAGAAAAAGAAAGTGGAAAAATATATTTCAATCTTCACTCTGAGTCCATGAATTCCCTAATTTATTAATATTATTTTTATGGGTCTATTAGAATTATCCTAGAATACTGAACTGAGTAAACTGAACTCTGTCTTTCACAGTTGATTATCTTTATAATATTGCTATTATGTATAAATTGTTCTCCTGGTTCTGTTCACTTCTCTTTGCATCAATTCTTTAAGTTTAGCCTTCCTAGGTTTTTCCAAAATCATTTCCTTAATCTTTTCATATAGCACAACGGTATTATATCACAATCACATACTCAGCTTATTTAGCCATTCCCTAGTTGATAGACATCACTCAGTTTTCAATTTTTTTTTTTTGCCACCACCAAAAGAACTGCTATAAATCTTTTGATGTAAAGGAATCCTTTTCCTTTTTCTTTGATTTCCTTGAGGGTAGAGACCTAGTAGTGACATTTCTGGTTTAAAGGGTTGGATAATTTAAAGATTTGAGTCATAGTTCCAAATTTCCTTCTAGAATGGTTAAACTGGTTCACAGATATACCAAAAGTGCATGATTATACCTATTTTTTTACATCCTCTTCAAAATTTATAATTTTTCTTTACAGTTGTATTAACCAATCTGAGGGTTGTACTTGTAATTATCTATTATATCTACCTATTTTATGTAATTATTGATAGCTTTGATTTCTTCTTCTGAAAACTATCTATACACCTTGATCATTTATAATAGCTGCAAAAATTTTCCCAGATTTCCCACTTTTCTTCTAATTATGGATGCAATGGTTTTGTTTGTGAAAACCCTTTTTAAATTTGATGTAGTCAAAATTATTCATTTTACCTTCCATGAATCTCTCTTTTGTTTGGTCATGAACTTTTTTCTCCTATTCATAGATCTGGAAGGTAATTTTTCCATGCCACTTAATTTCTTTATGATATCATCCTTTCTGTCTAAATCATGTACTTATCTTGAGCTTAATTTGGAATATAGTTTGAGATGCTGTTCTATGTTTAATTTTTGTGAGATGACTTTACAGTTTTCCATCAGTTTTTGTCAAATAGTAAGTTCTTGCCCCCAAAAGTGAGATATTTAAGTTTATCAAACACTAGATTACTGTGTTCATTGCTTCTGTGCATTTTGTATTTAATCAATTGCATTGACTTACCACACACTATTTCTTATCTGGTACCAAATTGTTTCAATGTATATAGATTTGTATTGACATCTTAATGCTGGGTGGCTAGGTGGTACAGTGGATAGACTGCCAGCCCTAGAATCAGGAGTACCTGAGATCAAATCTGGCCCAGACACTTAATAATTGCCTAGCTGTGGGATCTTAGGCAAGTCACTTATCCTTGCAAAAAACAAAAAAAGAAATGTGCTCTGAGATCTTAAATGCTAGATTCCCTTCCTTCACATTGTTTTCATTGATTCCCTTGGTATTCTTGATCTTTATTCTTCTATATGAATATTGCTATTATGTTATTTGGTTCTGTAAAGTAATTCTTTGGTAGTTTGGTATGGCACTGAACTCGGGTACTCCTGACTCCAGGGCTGGTGCTCTATCCACTGCACCACCTAGTTGCCCCTAAAAATTTTTTGCATCAATATTCATTAGGGAAATTGATTTTTTTCTTTCTCTGTTTTTGCTCTCTATCAAAATTAATTTGTACAGAAATGAATTTAGTAGAAATTCTTTACCTATTTTTTCAAGTGTTTTATATATTAATAGAATTAAAAAAATTTGGTAGAGTTTCAAACCCATCGAATTGACTAATATGACAGAAAGGAAAATGACAAATATTGGAGGAGATGCAGAAAAATAAAGACATTAATTCATTATTGATAAGAGTGCTGAGAGTGGTGGAACGATCCAAGCATTCTGGAAAGTAATTTGGAACTATGTACCAAGGGCTATCAAATTGTGCACACCCTTTGACCCAGCTATAGCACTACTAGGTCTGTACCTCAAAGAGATAAAAAAGGAAAAGAACATATAAACACACACACACACACACACACACACACACAGATACACAAATATTTATGACAAGCTCTTTTTTGGTGAGATGGCAAAGAACTAGAAATTGAGTGGATGCCTTTCAATTGTAGAATGACTTCTTAGTTTTGGTATATGATTGTGATGGAATACTATTATGCTTTCAGAAATTATGAACAAGGAACTTTCAGAAAAAATAGTTAGACTTACAAGAATTGATGCAAAGTAGAATAAACTGAAACAAGATAACATTGTAAACAGTAATATCAATATTGGACAATAATCAACTGTGAATGACTTTGTATTTTCAGCAATACAATAATCCAAAGCAATTCCAAAAGACTTACAATGAAAATGTTATCTACTTCCAGAGAAAGAACTGACAGTGTCTAAAAACAAAATGAATTATACTTTCTTTGACTTAATGGGGGTTTTTTGGTTAGTTTTCTTATATGGAAATGCTTTGTAAGATTGCAAATGTAAAATCTATAAGAAATTGCCTATCTTCTTAAGGAGGGGAAGGAACAGGAGGAAGGGAGAGTTGCATTGCAAAATTTAAAAAAATGTTAAAAAATTTTTATGGGCAATTGAAACAAATAAAGTAAAAACTAAATGTAAAAAAAAATCCTGAAAGTATTAAATAAATACCATCTACAATTATTTTTAAATTAGTTACTTGGTAGAATTCCATATGGTCCTAAGGTTTTTTAGGGAGTTTATTCAATTTCTTGTTTAATTTCTTTTTTTCTAGGATAGTGTTATTTAAATATTCTATTTTCTCTATGGTAAATCTGAACAATTCATATTATTTTGTAAATATACATTGATTTCATTGACATACATTAAAATTCTAATAATTGGGGCAGCTAGGTGGTGTAGTGGATGGAGAACTGGCCCTGGAGTCAGGAGTACCTGAGTTCAAATCCAACCTCAGACACTTAATAATTACCCAGCTGTGTGGCCTTGGGCAAGCCACTTAACCCCATTTGCCTTGCCAAAAAAAAAAAAACTTAAAAAAATAAAATAAAATAAAGTACTAATAATTGCTTCTATTTCCATTTCATTGATTTTGTCTTCCATTTTTATACAGATAATTTGATCTTTTTTATAATAATCAATTTAGTTGAATTATCCATTTTTTTAAAAAGCTCATAGTTTTATGTATAAATTCAACTTTTAACTTTCAATTTTCCTCATCTTTCCTTTGATTTTCAGAATTTCCAATTTGATGTTTAGTAGAAGGAATATTAATTTGTTGTTTTTCTAGTTTTTTAAAACTCAAGCCCAAGTTATTGATCTTCCTTTTCTCCCTTTAATTGATGGAAGAATTTAAAAGTGTGGTTTTTCTCCCATTATTCATCCAATAATTTTTGGCAAATTGACTAATTATTATGATTATCATTAATGAAATTATTTTTCTATTATTTATTCATTGATCTATCCATTCTTTAGAATCAGGTTTATTTAGTTTCAATTTAATTTTAATTTATTACTTAAAATTTTTTATTGAATATATTTTTGTATTGTGATCAGAAAAAATGTACTAAATATTTCTTTTTTTTTGCATTTGTTTATGTGATTCTTAATGTCCTAACACATAGTTAATTTTTGTATAAAAATTCAATGAACAGCTGAGAAATAGACATGTTTCTTTCTACTTCCAATCAATATTCTACAGAGGGCTATCATACCTAACTTTTTCAAAATTCTATTCATCTCCTTAACTTCTTTCTTATTTAATTTATGGTTAAATTTATCCTAGAGGAGGTAAATTAAGGTTCTTCACTAGTATAGTTTTACTATTTATTTCCTCTTGAAATTAATTTAACTTTTCCTTCAAGACTTTGGGTACTATGCCATCTGGTACATATATGTTCAGAAATGATATTAGTGCATTGCCTATGGCAGCATTTAGCAAAATGTCATCTCTCTAATTATTTCTTTTAATTAGGTCTATTTTTACATTTGCTTTGTCTAAGATCATGATTGCTATCCCTGTGTTTTTTATTTTATCAGAAACATAGTAGATTCTTCTCCAGTCCCTTATTTTAAGATTGTGGACTTCTCTCTGTTTCATGTGTGTTTTATTTTTTAAACAATATACAGTTGTACTCTGGTTTCTAATCCATTCCATTATCCTCTCTCATTTTCTTGGAAGTTCACCTCATTCACATTCACATTTAAAGAAATTGATCAAGAAACTGAATAAACTCCCTAAAAAAACCCTCAGGACCATATGGATTGCTTCCATTGCTCACATTCAAGATTGCTTACTGTCTTACTTCATTCAATTCTCTTATATTTTATCCTTCTATTTTTTTTTAACTCTGAACCCTCCTTGAGTCTCTTTTGCTTCTGACCACTCTATTTCTTAATCTACCCTCTTATCCTCCTCCCTTTTTCTTAGCATCTTCCTTTTCTACCTTACCCAAGTGTCCTATTGGGTAAAGTGAATTTCTATACCAAGTGTGAGTATGCATATTCTTCCCTCTTTGGACCAGTTCAGATAAAAGTGAGGTTCAGTAGTGCCTATCCCCCCTCACTCATTTTCTCTTCCATTCAATAAACTCTTACAAGTCTTATTTATGTGAGATAACTTTTCCCCATTTTTAGATTCCCTTCCCCCAAAACATCCTTTCCCTCCCCCACCTTTTCATTATTCTATTGAGACTATCCCAGTTTAATAGACTTATACTCAAGTCTTTCTCTTTATCTAAATAGACTCCCATTAACTGCCCTAGAGATGATAAAATTCTTTTTTGTTTTTTTTTTTAGATTTTTGCAAGGCAAAGGGGGTTAAGTGGCTTGCCCAAGGCCACACAGCTAGGTAATTATTAAGTGTTTGAGGCCATATTTGTCAGGTCCTCCTGACTCCAGGTCCAGTGCTCTATCCACTGCACCACCTAGTCGCCCCAGATGATAAAAATCTAAAGAGTTACATATATCATGTTCTCATTTAGGAATGTAAATGTTTTACCTTGTTTACTTGCTTATAATTTCTCATTTTTCTTTTCCTTTTATATGTTTCTCTTGTGCTTTCTGCCTGAATGTTATTTTTTTTTATTCAGCTATGGTCTTTTCATTATAATTACTTGAAAATCCTCTATTTCAATAAATAACTTTTTTTACCCTTCTCCTAGTATATCAAGTTTTGCTGAATAGATCAATCTTGTTTACAATTCAAACTCCTTTACCTTTTGGAGCATCATATTCCAAGACTTCTGTTGCTTTAAAGTGGTAACTGTTATATCTTGTGAGATACTCTATGGTATTTGAAGTATTTCTTTCTGGCTGCTTTCTCTTTGACCTAGGAACTCTGTATTTTAATTATAATATTCCTGGGAGTTTTTATTTGGGGATTTTTTCAGTGAATTTTTTTTATTTGTTCTTAGCCCTCTGATTATCAGGACATTTTCCCTTTATGTTTTCACAACCTAGGCTGTCTAGGCTATTTTTTTTGTTCATATTTTTAATGTAATCCAATAAGTCTTTAATTCTCTCTCCTTGATACATTTTCCTTCTCATTTATTTTTCCTATGAGATAGTTCATACTTTCTTTTATTTTTCAGTTTTTGATTCAGTTTTTATGTTTTTTTTAGGTCTCATGGATCATTAGCTTCCACCTGACTAATTAGGATTTTTAATGAATTATGTTCTTCATTAGTTTCTTTGTACCTCTTTTACCAAACTGTTAATTCTCTTTTTATAATTTTCTTGCAAAGTTCTTACTTCTTTTCCCAATTTTTCCTTTATCATTCTTATTTGAATTTAAGTCATTTTTTGCTCTTTTAAAAAAATTCTTTCTTTAACTCTTCAAGGAATTCTTGTTAAACTTGTGCCCAATCTGCATTTTTTTGGTTTGTTTTTTTTTGCAAGGCAAATGGGGTTGTGGCTTGCCCAAAGGCCACACAGCTAGGTAATTAGTAAGTGTCTGAGACAGGATTTGAACCCAGGTACTCCTGACTCCAGGGCCAGTGCTTTATCCACTGAGGCACCTAGCCGCCCCCCAATCTGCATTTTTTAAGACTTTGCTTACAGATGTTTTAAAGCTACTGCCTTCTGAATTTTTGTCTTGACCTTCATTGTCACCATAGTTTTAATGGTCACATTCTTTTTCTTTGTTTACTTACTTTTCTAGCCTACTTCTTTTTTTGATCTTTATATAAGAGTTAGACTTTAAGTTCTACTCACCTTTGGTAAGATGACTATCAGCTTATTCTGGGGTCCTATAAGTTTGCAAGGTTTCTAAAGTGATGATATTAGGAAGAATTCTTTTCATTACCATCTTTGTTGGTACTTTGTTCTTTATACTCTTTATTCTCTACTCCCTTGCTACCAAAACATCTCTTTCTACCCTGGACCTATGACCCAGAACTGAGGAATGGTCAACAGAGCTGCTGGATGGTGTCCATTCCTGTATCTAGTGATAGTAAAGGAGGTCCCCTTGGGTTTCTTTCTGCCTAATTATTCAGCATCCTTATCTTTCCCGTGTACTAGGTTGCTCTTCACTGCTGCTGTCAATGCCTTGGTGCCATAACCCTGTGATACTTTCACTGCTGTGTTGCACTCCTGATAAGGCTCTACCCTAGATCTCTCCATCTTCCTAAACTTCCCTGGGAAAGAAAAAAAATGACTCACTATGACTTTTCATTCTTTATTATTGATCTTGGCTGGTATTCTACTCTTTAACAGGTAGGGTTCCTACTCCCTTGCTATCACAAATACTCCTTTCCACCCTGGACCCATGACCTATAATAATGCATTAAAATGCATTATTTATTATTTGGCCCAAACCCCAATTTTCTCATCTACCTTTTTTTTAAGTAGTTGAGATTAAGTGACTTGCCCAAAGTCATACAGCTAGTATCTGACTCTGCTCTCAGGTCCTCCTGACTTGATGGTACTGTCTAGCTACTCCTTTTCTACCTATGTTTATTTTTGTTGTTGTTGATTTTTATAATTTAATACTCCAAACTGTTTAAGGGTAGCTTGTGAAAGAAATATACCAGAAAAATCTATTATTCATAAATGAAATAAAATATCACCGGATATATTTTAACTACTACATAAAGTAAAACAGCACTAGAGGCAAGAGACAGTAAGATCTGACTCTAATATATGGCAGCTATATAGCCATGGGCATGATGCCTATTTTCATAATCGTTCAGTCAATTCTTTAAGATTATAGATAGCAAAGAAATTGATGATCTGAATCCATGGATTCCATATTAGTTCAGAATACGTTTTATTTGTGTATGTACATTTGCATATAGAACAGTAACTATACGTATAACAACAGCCAACTCTATAATAACATATCATATGCATTCCCCCCCAAAGCACTCCCATATGGAAAACCACACAATAAAAATCACAAGGATTATAAGAAAAATGTAGTTGGGGCACAGCATTATATACTGATGGGTACTATACTCATCAGTGGAACACTTGGAAAGGAAAGAAAACTAATAAAAAGAAATGATAGTATAATTATATATATATATATATATATTATGTTAAATGGTAAAGAAATTCATGAACACTATAATAAATAGTGACAGAGTGCATGACTTTCAGCTTTCCTCAGCTTTGGGCAATTGCTCAGGGGTGGCAAAATCTCTTAATAGTTGAATGACCCAAAATCAGAGAGTAGATCAGCCCTTTACAGCCCATAGCTCAAATAGCATCAGAAGATACATAATAAATATGGCAATTGACACAGATTTATTTATTTATGGAAGTGGGTGTCATCAGAAGGCTTGCAGCTGGTAAATTATTATGAAAAGGTGAAATTGTCTGCTTTCTAGTTGCATTTTGGGGAAGAAATCAAAATCAAGTCTCCTTGAAATTTAATTATGTTAAAAAATTTATCCAATATAGCAATCTCCTTGGATAAATTGGTGTTTTCAAAACTAACATTTTATATATCTATATCTATATATATATCTATATATCTATATATATATATATATACACAGAGAGAGAGTATTGACTTTACAATATTCGTATGTATGTATATCTGCATACACATACCTAGTATATATATATATATATATATATATATATATATATATATATATGTTAAATCAATAGTACCTAATAACTAATAAAACTGGTCTAAAACAGAGGTTCTTAACCTGGGGTATATCAACTTTTTAAATATTTTGAAAGACTAATATGGATAGACTAATATTTTGATAGACTAATATCAGATTGTTTATATATGAGGAGGGGAGAAAGAAGGGAGACTGATAGAAAAATATGGTATTCAAAAAGCTGAATGTTAGAAAATTTCTTTGCATATAATTGGAAAATAAATAAATATTTTGATGATTATGTTTAAATATAATTTGTTACCTTTGTAAGTCAATATATTTTATTTTATGTATTTTATTTTTGTGGCCTTTTTGTAATAGTCTTTTAAAACTTAAATAGAAAATGAGATAAGAACAAAAAAACATTGTTGGGTGCACAGAAGAAGATAGGATTCAAAATATAAAGTAATACATATCTGGTAAGATCCACTACTAATCTTCTTGATTCCAGTTCCAACACTAAGGTACCCAATTGCCCCATGATCATACCTAGAAAAGAGAACTGACCTTAGACAATACTTCAACTACCTTAATCTTGTGAGGAAAGACTTTTGAAACTCTTAAAGTATAATAAAAAAGAGTATGTGCTTTTTAATCACAAACACAATCCTCCTTTGTTGAATTCTGATGTATATTTTAAAAGAAAATTTTTTTAAGGCCCAATATATTAAAATTGAAGAAACATCCTACCAGCCCCTGAAGAACTGGGAGTGGTGGATCCCTTGAGCTTGGGAATTGTGAGCTACAGTAAATTATGCTGAATTAATGTCTGCACCATCTTTGTTATTAATACAGTAAACTAAGAACTGCTTTAGACCAGAAATGGAGCAGTGAAATCTCTTAAGCCCATCAGTTGTGGGATCTGACCTGTAAGCAACCTCTACACTTTCAGTCTTAAGAAGAAAAAAAGAGAAAGGGTTTTTTTTTAATAACATAAATAAATCTCTAAGTTTCTGTGCAAAATTTTTTAAAAAGTAAATTTGCAAATACAAAGGAGTAGTTTTTCCCTTCGGGCAGGTTTCATTTTATTTAGATTCTTTTAGATTCTTTTTAACATAGCTAGAAGCTTAGAGGTTATCTAGTTCAAACCCCTTAATTTTACTGCTGAGAAAACTGAGTCTCAGACCAAGTTAAATAATTAAATGACAGAAATTCAAACCCAGTTCTGCTGCTCTCAAATCTCTGTTCCATCTCACAAGACTACTTTAGGCCTGCCTTTCATTTTTGTTGTTCCTAAAACCTTTTGCTTGTTTCTTTTGATTTATGTGTTTTCTTAGAGATTACTCCCCATGGTGAAGCCTTTCAACAACCTATCCATTTTCTTTCCCTTTGGAAGCATCTTTCAATCTAGTTTTGAAAGAATATTGCTTTTGAGACATTTGCTTTGGAAGAGTCTCTTATGTAACACATGGCAGAATCTTGGACACAGTTATCTAAGGATTCCCTCAAAGTCCGGTTCCACAAAAGCAAATCATTTACATTTGTCTGATTTTCTCAAGCAATTTTTCCACTGCTTATTGAAAACTGTTTTCCACTAAATGTCTTTCTATTGTTGAAAAATTCTAACTTTAGAACAGGCATTTTTTTTAAACAGTTAAGAATGCTGAATATTTTAAGATCAATTTTCATGGTAAATTTTTTTTTAACAAAATGTATCTTTCTATTCCAGCATGGAGGGGGAAAATATGTAATGATAGCTAACATTTACATAGCATTTTGAGCTTTGCAGAGTGCTTTATTTTTATTATCTCATTTGATCTTCAAAACAATTCTGTAAGATAAATACTATTAGTATCAGCATCATCTATGTTAAATAGGTAGGAAGTAAGTGTCTAAGATAGGAGATAGGTCCAAGCCCTGCATTCTATTCACTCTTCCTTCTCCATACTGGCAAAGCATCAATGCCAGTAGAAAGTGTCATTGAGTCAAGAAATTATGTCCCTAGTCCTATTTTTAAACACTGAGGATAGCAAGGCAAAAAAACAATGGGGGAACTTTATTCTCTCTGGGCTAGATCAATGAAGGTTTAACTTTAGAGGTACTAGTCAGGTTGAGGATTCAAAGAACAGAGAAAAAGTCCCATCAGCCATAAGTAAGCTCATTGGGTTTATTGAATCATATACAAAACACACAGATAGATTCATGAAAGAAGGGAATAAGAAAACAGACACGTTCTTACTTCTGGTCAGTCTCACTGACACTTGTTGAATTTCTCTGGTCCTGAGAAATCAAGCCAAATGTAGAACTGTTCCTATAAAATTGGCTTTGTACAGACAATAGTGATCTAACCAGCAGATGGTCCAAAGACATTAGGGGTTGTGTGCATTTATCCTGAGACAGACAAAGGGAGACAGAACTTCTTATAAATGTGTCAATCTTGGGGCAAGAAGAAAAAACCAAATGCAAGGGTGGATAAATAGCTCAGGCATTAGATGCTAGACTCATGGATTTCCATATATTCTAGTTGCATCAATCCACATGCATCTCCATTTGTGGTAAATAGTTCCTTCATCTGTACTATAGGCTTAACTTCACCCATTTTATAGGAGAGGAAACTGAGACTCAGAAAGGTTCAAGTCATGTGTTATTTTCACAGGTAGGACAGAGATCTCACTTAATACTAAGTTCAGTAGTCATTCCACTCTCCCAAACTGTCCATTCTTTGCTGTCTTAAAGCATTTGCTAAAGAGGCCATTTGGTTCCTCTAGGGCCTTTTTTCTTTAACTCTACTTGTTGCTAGCAGGTCATTAATGATAGTATAGCTGGCATTGTTAAACTGGATAGATGACTGTAGGGATAGACAGTCAATAAAAATCAAGGTTCTTCCACTTCACACTACCATTTATAATCATATAATAGGAAATAGTTAATTCATTTTTAACTGCAAATGATACAGTAACAAATAAAACAAAAAAAATTTAAAGAAGCATGACAGTATTACATTACAACTTAACCATGATAAATTTTCAATGTGACCATATGACTTATGGCATCATTGAGTCTGTTCCTTGTTATATCTAATTACCACCCTCTGACTGTCTATAGGCAACTGAAAGCATGACTAAAAACACTGACATATTTAAAAGAGATACTGTTTTGCAACACTATATATTAACAATATGATACTATTTAACATAGCAGTTGTAAGTTACACAAACAAAAACTTTGCTTTTTCATTTGTTTGCTCCATATTAATCCATAATTTCACCATGAATATACCAGTAGGGAAAAGTGACTAGTTTTCTATTTAAAATTAACTTCAGGCATCCTTACCTAAAATGTGCCGTATATTTTTATAATAAAATTGTGGTAACCAAGAAATTTGTGAAGAAGACTAATAGCTCTGTGGCTCTGCTCACTTGGGTCTCTTCTATCAGTCTGATGATTCCCTTTCAGTGTCTACTATGAGTTAATCATAGTGGTTGCTATCCCAAGTGTGGTTGCTATCCCAAGCTTTGTCCTTAGTCCTTGTCTCTCTTTACAAGCTCTCATTTTGTTTTCATCTGTTCCCTTGGGTTTAATTATCATCTCTATGAATTGCCAAATTGATGTATCTATATCTTTAACTATATATCTCTATCTCTATCTCTATCTATCATCTCTATCTCTATCTCTATCTCTATCTCTCTCTCTCTCTCTCTCTCTCTCTCTCTCTCTCTCTCTCTCTCTCTCTCTCTCTCTCTATCTCTATCATCTCTATATGCAAGCAAAATCTATCTTCTGAATTCAACCTGGACATTTCACATTTCTTCCTCCTGGACATTTCTGCCTAACTCAACTTGTCCATAATAGAATATTACCTCCTCTCCTCAACAAAACAAAACAAAATACCAACAACAAAGTATAACCACATCCCTCTTCCAAACTTCTTAATTTTTTTTGTCATAGACAATTCCATCCTAATTATCAGTCACAAATTCAAATTAATCTTTGACTTTTTGCTTTCAATCATTCCTATACATAATCAGATGTAAAATCTTGCTAATTTTCCTCCTCAACATAGCTCATTTACAATAAATAATAATAGTAGTATTGCTATAACATTTTAAGTTTTGCGAAGCACTATACAAATAATATCTCATTTTATCCTTACAACATCCCTGAACGGTAAGTGCTATTATTATTCCCATTTTAAAGATGAAGAGACTGAGGCAGACAGAGATCAAATGACTTGCTAGAGTCACCCAGTTACTATAGTCCTTGAGGTTGGATTTGAAGCTTTTTCTGAATCCACATCCAACACTCCAGTCACCATCTTAATGGGTCAGGTACACACATTCCAGTCTAGTCCATTAATTATTTAGTAATTAATGCAGTAATTACTTATAATTTCTTACATAGACTATTGTGATCACCTCCTAATTGATGAAGGCAGTTAGGTGGCCCAGTGGATAGAGTTCTGGCTCTGAAGTTGGGAAGAAGCATCTTTTTGAGTTCAAATTCACCCTCAGACACTATCTGTGTGACCCTGGGCAAGTCACTTAACCTTGTTTGCTGCAGGTTCCTCATCTGTCAAATGAGTTAAAGAAAGAAATGGTAAACCACTCCAAATATCTTTGCCAAGAAACCCTCATAGAGTAGGAATTGAACAATAACAAACTAATAGGTGACCCTATATTGTAGCTTTGTCAATAACTCATTTGAATTCAAATTGTATATCCTGGTAGAATCTATTACCTCTTTGGAGGTTTAGAATGTTTCTATTTTTCTTTAGAGTTCTATAAAGCACTTTATGCTTTATGAATTATAGTTACTTTATAAATATTTGTTGAACTGAATTAATTATAGAATTCCTTTTTTAAAAGTTACCTGTCTGAGTTCAACTAAATGTCTAACAATAGTTGTGTGCACATGTAACTTCCACTTTCAGTTCTGTAGTGGATCTATCTCCTTTAGCTAGAGAGGAATTAACTTTATTTTACTGATATGGTAAGGAGATATTAAAATTGGTTAGTTTTATTTTTGCTTGATCAAATATAGCACCAAAATAAGAATTTTGTATAATAAAAGTAAATAGAGAACCATGACCTAAACACCTTAGCTTACATTTTTTTCTGCTTCATATTAATTTATATGCTAAACCAGAAAGGATTTTGGGAATAGTTGTCTCAAAATGAAATATTAATATAGAACAGAGGGCTTTGATTTCTGTTCAGGAATAGAGGTAGAAAAAAAGGACAAGTTTAGTTTAAATTTATTTTGTCTAGTTTTTGTTATCTGGGTGTTTTAATTATGAGAAATAACTCTCCATTTGGTCTTTTGGGTTAGCAGGTTTGGATTTTGTGGGGAAAGAGGCAAAATTAAATATATTATGCAAGTACTTACAAAACAAAAGAGAAAATAAATTTCCCTAATTTTTTTATTGTTGAAATTCAAATTATAATAATTATATGTTGTTGTTGTTCAGTCATGACCCCTTTTGGAGTTTTCTTGGCAAAGATACTGTAGTAGTTTTCCATTTTCTTCTCCAGTTCATTTTACAGATGAGGAATCTGAGGCAAATAGAGGTGACATTCCTAGGGTTACAAAGATAGTAAATGTCTGAGGCCAGAGTTGAAATCAGGAAAATGAATCTTTCTGACTCCAGGCATGGCATTTTATCTACTGTCCTAGTAATAAGAAGTATATTTTAAAATATAGATCTACTAAAAGAAAAATGGGAATTGATTAGGCCTTTTTTTGAGGGGGGGAAATAACAGTTTGCTTAATTGGGCTTGAAAATTAATGTTCCCTAGCATCAAAATCAATTACAAATGTTCATCTGTTAATGCTGATCTGTAATGAGATTTTACTTATTTTATATTTGAAAATGTCTTTTCACACATAGGTACTGCCAAATGCTGATATCAGTCCATGAGCATATGATTTTAATTGAGCATATTCACCACCTGTAAGACATTTGTAGAATTCTATTAGATCATTCTCTTGAAATTTTTCTTTAATATGTCATTTTAGTGCAGATTAATTATTTACAATTGAAGGGTAAATGGAAGCTCTGCAACTTCACAGTTAAATGGATTTTGAAATATGGAAATTTCTTCTGCATTGGAATTGAGATCTTAAGAACAATACTGGAACTGTAGTCTGAGCTCAGAAAATATATCTGATGAAAATTGGAATGGGAATGGAGATCTTGTTTTAACTTTTCCAGTAACAAAAGTGGACAAAGCAACAATATTGCTTGCAACTCAAACAATGTAAGCCAGCATCAAATATACTGTACCTCCAGTATAAGTTTAGCAAATAAATGATATTTCACCTTATAATTTTAGGTTGAATTTATTTGGAAACATTATCCAATCTTCAGCAAAAGCTAATTCCAAAATCATTCAGTATTCAATATTAGTGGTTGAAGATGATTCTTATTTGGAAAAAATTTCCATCTCAGCTCTGAATTTAAAGTATTGTAATAATATTTTTTTTCTTGTTTTTGACATGATGGATATGTATTGGTAATAAAAAGTAAATAAAATTTTGTGTTATAGTGATATATACATAGTACTTGAAATACTATCAAATTATAATTGTGTCATTGAGATTTGTAGTGCATCAAATAGCAGTGCATATCTGAAGAGAAGGCCACATATAGTGTTTGTCACAACTACTCAGCTCTGTTGTAGCTTGAAAGCAGTCATGGACACATTCATAAGCAAATGAATGTCACTGTGTTGCAATGAAACTTTATGACACTAAAATTTAAAGATAATGTAATAATATTTTTATATCATGAAAATTTTTTTTATTTCCTCCCCACCCCTACTATTTAAAAATATAAAAATTATTCTTGATCATAGTCCATACAAACACAGGCAGTAGGATGGATTTGGTTTATGGACCAATATAGTTTGTTGACCCCTATCCTAGCAGACAAGAAGTAAGATAATCTATAGGAAGTCATGATGAGATAAAGCATAAAAACTAGCAATAGAGAACAATGTCAAGTGTAGACTAAATATCTCAAAGCTATCATGAGCTCAATAGGAATCCTTCAAGCAGTTAGTCTAATAGTGATGCCACTATAATTGGGAACATGTTCAGTAAAACCAGATTAAAGATAACAACAGAAGAAATAAATGGTTCTATATCGTCAAGTCAGGAACTAGTTACCCTCCATATGTATGCTTCTTCAAGAAGCATTTATTCATTCCTAATTAAAGGCCATACACATATGTGCCTTTCATAGGTGATTTGTTATGCATGCCCACTCTCTCTACTGTAGGTGTACATATTTGTGGAAGTATGTGAAAAGAATGTCTCTGGTGACTTTCTTACCTTGAAAATTTATTAAATGTTTTTGTTTTGAAATTATCTGATAGTCAATCAGTCCTCTGACTTAAAAAAATACATGGGTGGAAACTTGTGAACTACGGTTTTTAGTGGACTCCTGTCTATAGAGTACAAGAACTACAAGTATTATGCTAATAATAATAGTTACATAGCACATTGTAATTAGAAAAGCACTATATATATATATATATTATATATATATATATATATCACTTGAACCACAAATATTGTTTCTTCTGTGCAGAAGAGGAAGCAAAATCAGAAGGCTTAATTAATTTGCCCTGACTTTCATATCTAGTAAGTACTGTAGTTCATAATTAAGACAAGGTCTTCTAACTAAAAATCAAGGAAAACATTTACTGGAGTTAGCTGGAACTGGTTTATTCAAGTCAATTGTTAAATTTCCAGTGCAAGCAATTAAATTTATAAATTGGTAAACAATAAAAATCATGAGTTTGTTTATTATTTTGCTGTCAAATTTGTCTAACTTTAAACTGATAGGGAATATATTAATAATATAAATTAATATTGCAGGTTTTGGGGGAGACCCAGGTGTTAAACATTTACTAAGATAATATTGCTAAAAATCCATGAGTCTTTTCCCTATATTATATTGCCTCTTTTGTTTTTTAGATTTTTAAAATAATTTTTGATAAATTCTTCCTAACTTTGAATGTGATTGGAATTCTTTTGTTATTGGAATCATTAAATTTTTTCCCCCATTGGCTTAATTTTTTTCCTTTTTTCCCCTATTGGCTTCATTATTAGTGTTTTTACTTGTTTGCACAGCTGTTTGGCATCTAAGCCCCTAGTATGAGTTGTCAAATTATTATATTGGATTGAAATACTTCATTTCACTAATTGTTATCTGAACCAATGACTGGGTTTTTTTTTATGATGATAAGTATGTGTAGTAGGAGCTTAAAATCTTAACTTCTCTTTCCATGCAAGGTTAGTTTTCCTTAAAAGATATTGAGAACTTTCTTAAGTCTTAGTTGGATTAGAAGATTCAAGATGCAGACTGTTGATATTGCTTCCTCATTTTTAGGGTATAAACATGCCATGAAATATTTCAGGTATTCTCAGGAGTTTGGCTAATAGATGAGAATATTTAACTCAGGCTAAGGAGCTTTGCCCAACTGAATCATATCAAAGGATTTTTAGTGTCCATACTCTTCAAATAATTTTATCTTATTTTGTTGCAAATCTAAAGGACCAAGGGACTGGCTTAGTATAAAATATTTAGCATAGTGTTTCAGGACCAGAATATAATGGCCTTTTTGAAGTAGGGAGGTGGGCAGTGCTGATGAAGGTGACCCCAGATTGAACGCATGCTTCTGTTAGTTCTAGAGATGAGACACTTCTAGAGATAGTGGTTACTTAAGGTGAGATACTCCCCTCTTCTGGGAAATTAAAGAGTAAACTGACTATGACAATTCAGCAAGAAGAGCCAGATATGAGTTCTTAAGAACTGCACAATGAAGATAATCATGGTAAACTACCATTTAAGCTTTTTGGCCTGGTACTTTAAGCCTTCACCAAGTTCTAAAGACATCTTCATCATTCAGTTTACCTTCAAAGAAGTCTGTATAGATTTAACTCTGAGGATCAAAAAAGATTTTCCCCATACAAGAAAAAAAAAGATTTAGAAGAATTAATGTTCTGACCTCATGGGAACTAGACACTTTATACTGCTAATTATTTATCATCACTCAATTGTCTTGATGAGGCTTCCTGAAAGAAGACTTTTTTTCCAACTATAAGGGATTATTTGTGTTAGAATGGAATTTTTTTGGAAACAACAATCAGTTGAACCGGTAGTCTTCAATGTTATATTTAGAAAGACATATCCAATCATTGAAAGATGGCATAAGTGACCCTACCAATGAGAGAATGAAAACCAAAGTAGATTCTTGGAAGATTAAAATTGTCTAACATTTGTGAAGAAGAAAATATTTCAATTTTTT
This sequence comes from Macrotis lagotis, assembly GCF_037893015.1. Taxonomy (NCBI): domain Eukaryota; kingdom Metazoa; phylum Chordata; class Mammalia; order Peramelemorphia; family Peramelidae; genus Macrotis; species Macrotis lagotis. Next base: position 100,518,276 of record NC_133660.1, on the reverse strand, counting down.
TGTTTTAATTTGAGGTTTGAGAGGTCAAATAGAATTTTACCTCATGAATTTTATTGTTATTCTTTAGCGCAAACCATTGGGAGAAGGTATTTGAAGGGAAAATGGGTTAATTTCATTCTATTTACTTAACCCATTAATCCAGATCCTCAATCCAGAAATGTCTTGGGATATCTGAGGATTGTCCTTTGCATTTTCCCTCTCTCAGTCTTGAATGGTGAAATATAATTCTGACTCTGCAGCTTCCAATAAAGAAAAACTATAGAGCATGGAGCTCAGGCTTCAGGTGCATTTTCCCAATGTCGGTAGAAATAGCTTCAACTTTTTTCCTGGCTTCGATGAGTTCCTGGAATTTTTGCTTTTTGTGTTGATTTGTGTCTTTCCTCCAACACAGGAGGGCAGAGTTAGGCTTGTCAGGGGGATGGAGTCAGCCCTCAGAAATGGTAGCCCAAGACTTTTTGAGCCTACTGCAATTCTCAGCCCCAGAATAAGAGAAGACTTTAGGCTGTAGTCATAGTCATTGACTTTCCTGGCACAAGGGATAGCAGTTAATTCTGGCAGAGTGGGTAGAAAGCAGAGATAAAAGCCCTAGTGGTAGTAGCCAGTGGAGAACAGAGATGCAAGCCCCATCAGCATTGACAAGGATATATACATATATATATATATATATATATATATATATATATATATGTCCTTAAAGTCATTTAAGTAGTGGAAGATCCTCTAGAAGACCTTAAGGACTTGGTAGGAGCAATATTTTATGTCTCCTTCCTGTACAATGCTTGCTTTTTTTTTTTTTTTTTTTTTTTTTTTTTTTTTTTTTTACTTTAAAGGTATTGAGAATATCCTCAAGTCTTAACTGGTTCAAGGGAATGTTGATGATATCATTTCTTCATTACCAGATTAGAGGCACTCTAATTCCTCCTTAGCTGGTGGATCATGATGGACAACTCAGAGAGAAAGTGTCTTTTTGTTCAGGATTGAAGGCTGAGAAGAGTCTGTTTGGCAAGTGAAAAGAATACTTCTGAGGGGCAGAGAGTGGGTGGGTGGGAAACTATTCAATGACAAAAAAGGGAAATGAGGAACGCTGGAAGAGCTGTAGGAAAACAGGAGCATTGATGCACTATTAGTGGATCTGTGAATGGGTACAATTCTTCAGGAGAGTAATTTGGAATCATTTACAAATTACTAAATGTTTTGTATCCTTTGACCCACCTATACCACTGCTTATACACAGAAGATATCAAAGAATGAGAAGAAAATCCTCTATATGAAAAATTATTTTTTCATTTCTTTTCATGGGGGCAAGAAAAAATAAAATAAGTGAAAGCCAACATAATGTCAAACAATTGAGAAATGCCTGACAAGTTGGGGTAAAAGAATGGGAAAGAAATACTGTGTATTGTAAGAAAGGAGGAAAGAGATGATTTTTTTTTCAGAGTGATTAAAATGGTTTTTATTAGGACATCTTAACAAGGCACACCTCTCTCATGGTGGGAGAGATGGTGGGGAAGTCCCAAAATATAGGCTCTTTTATTCAATTTGAAAGGCTTTGTTCCTGCCCCTTCATGCCAATCATAGGCTGGGGTCACAAATCTAATTGCTACATTGGTTCCTATACATTTCCCCACTCTGCTTATTATACTAATGAGCAAAACCAGCTAGATCTCCTTGAGCATGCTGCAAAGGAAAAGGTCAGACTCTAAGTAAAGTTAAAAACAGGTGGGGCAATCTCATCAGTTTTTGACCAAATGGAGGCTAAATCTTTTACCTTAATTCAATACCTGCCCATAGGCAACAATATAGGCAGACTCTAGTCTTTGTAATGTAAACTTACAATTTTCTCTTTACATTCTTGTGGAACTCAAACACCCACATTTTCCTCACAATTTCCCCTTTTTCTTTTTCTTTTCTTTTGAATTTTTTTTAAGGCAATGAGGTTAAGTGATTTGCCCAGGGTCACACAGCTAGGCAATCATTAATCTGAGGTCACATTTGAACTCAGGTCCTCCTGACTCCAGGACTCTATACACTGCACCACCTAGCTACCCCCCTTTTCTTTTAAAAGAATTGGGGGTCTCACACCTTAATAGTGATTTCTTGCTTGAATTACAATCCTTGTTATTGATATAACTACTGACTTTTTCTTCTATCAAGATTTTTACTTCCTCATTATCAGAGACATGGACCCATCCTATTTTCCAGGTTTGTGCAGGAACACATGTCAAGGAAAGAGATACTTTTTAAAAGACATAGAAAGACATATAAACTAATGTAGTGAAATGAGCATAGGACAATTTATATCAGTAATTCAAAAATAAACAATTTTGAGCTTTTATAAATTAATGGATAGTGAAATGAATAGAATTAGAACAATTTATAGGACAATAACATTAAAAGCAAATAATTTTGAAAGCTATAAGAACAAGATCATTATCTAGATCATTTATGATTTCAGAGTATCAGTGATATTCAGTGTATCATGCTAGATTTAGGGTGCAGAATGGAATATACCTTTACATCTATCTATCTATCTATCTATCTGTCTGTCTGTCTGTCTGTCTGTCTGTCTATCAATCTATCTGTTTATCTGTATACATAAATACATATATATATGTTTGTGTATAAATATGTTTATGGATGGGTCCCGAGACACTGTGGGAATTTGTTTTACTTGACTATATGTACTTGTTGAAATAAATTTTCTTCTCCCCTCCCTTCCTCTCTTCTCTTTTTTTGTCCTTTTTTTATTCCAATGGTATGTGGGAGGGCAGAGGGGTGATGCAGGGGAGAGGAAAAAGATTTTTTTAGAGATATGGAGAAGTGATAAGTATGAAATAGCAAATGAATTTTAAGATGTAGTCCTATATTATTAGTTTAACTAATAATAAAATTAACAGTTTTTTGTTACAATATGTAAATATTTATAATATATAACTAAAACAAAAGTATGTTAAAAAGAAAGTAAAAAAAAAATCCATCTGAGATGAATGGAGGGAATAGGAACTGTCCCAACTCAGTTTCCTAACACATGACTGTGACTGGGGAAGTATTGTGACCCCAGTTTATCTATCCCAACTAAGAATTCAAGAGGTAGCAGGATACAGAGACTGGTATGCTAGGGCTCTAAAATAAAATTTAAAATTCTCTGTTTAGCTTTTAAAGTGCTTCACAATTTTGTTATTTTACTCACTAATTTCTCTTTAATATTTCTTTTATATTTACTTTGTATATAATATGTTATTGGCCTTCATAGAATGTAAACTACTTGAGAGTAGACTGTTTCCTTCTTTGTATTTGAAAATGAAAAACTAGCAAAATTATAAGCTACAAGAAAAAAATTATCAGCATTCTAATTTATTAACATTGCAAATCGAAAGAGGTAATAGGAGAAATATCATTTAAACTAGAGTTATATTTGAGAAGTAACATACTAAGATATATACAAGATTTCTATAGAATTTAATTTAAAGATATTTTTATAGCAATAAAGAAATAGTTATATTTTAAGTGTCTGTGGTTAAACTAATGAAAATCATTCCCAAAATTAATCTATAGATTTGCTAATTGCATACTTTATATAATTAGGCAAGAAAAATGTTTTTAAAATAATACAGAAGAACAAAAGGTAAAAGTAACCAAGAAAAAACATTTTAAGGAGGGTGAGCATCCCAAGATTTCAAATTATTATTCAAATTATTGTTTTGAAACTAACTTTGAATTTCAACATTGAATTAATATTTAAAATTATCACAAATGACTACTATTTGTTTAGTAATAATTGTCAAAGCTATCTTCTGAATTTTTGAGCTTAAAGGAATCTCACAGACCCTCAAATTGAATGTCCTCATTTTATACATGAGGAAACAGACCCAGAGAGATAAGCTGATTTGCTCAAGAATTCAAAAATTCTAAGAGGCAGAGTCAGGATTCAAACCCAGGTCTCCTTCTATTCTCCATACAACGTGCTTTCTGCTGTATCACACCACCCTTCTCCATAGAATGGGTAATACAATAGTGAACTATAGTTGAATATAAAGAAAAGTGTTTTATTAATAAGACTGGATTCAAAAATTGTTGGTGGAAATTACTTATTCGGAAATTAAGTTGTTAGGAAACGTTAATGAAGAAAGAAATGGGGACTAGATCAAAATGTTATTCCATGGACTACAAGAAATTCCTCAAAGATCAAACTACGTAAATAATAGTAACAAAACACCATAAAAATAGAGGATAAATAATTGTAAAATTGTTTACAACTTTGGAGAGGAAATACATCTTTAATGAATTGTGACTTGGAGGAAATAATGAGAATTAAATAGATGAATTTGATTATGCAAAAATTTAAAAAAAATTTTCACACAATTATAAACAGTACATCCAGAAAAAAAGACGGGGAATAAACTAAGAGAAAAAAAAATGTGTATCAAACACTTCAGATAGTCCTAACATATCTAATACATAAAGAATTGATGCAAATTGACAGATTAAGGGGTATTACCTAATCACTAAGGGGTCATAAAATATCAAGGGAAAAACCACAAACCCTTAAAAATCTCATTTTAAAAAATGTTCAACATTCCTAATAATCAAAGAAATGCATATTAAAACAACTCTTCAGTTCTACTACCCTTCCACATAAAGTTGGTATAAATAATGAAAACTGACAAAACCCAATTCTAAAACAACTGGGGTAAAACAAACATGTTGTTATACTTAAGTTTTTGAATTAGTCTGACTTTTTAAGGAGGCAGTATGGAATTATATGATGTTACCAAAATGCACATACCCTTTGATACAGTTGTTCTGCTACTATGTTTATATCCCCAAGGAGACTATTGAAAGGGGGATAAAAAGGAGTCTTTTCTGGATAAAAATATTCCTAGCAACACTATTTGTAGTAGCAAAAAAACTGAATATCCATCAAATAATGAATTGCTAAATTAATTATACTCTATAACTGTAATGGAATTTTATTATGCTTTAAGAAAGGGCAACAATGGAAAGGCTTGCATAAAGTGATTAAAAAAAGAAAAAGTAGATTTAAAAGAATATATGTTGACTACAATCATGGCAGTAAAAATAAATTCATTGTTCATCCAGTTAAATTGTCAAAAGGAGGTTAATAGGGATACAATTATGTTAACGTCTATATACATATCTTTTGAAGCAGAGGTCACAACTGACAAATAGTAGAAGGCATAGAGACATAATTGTTAGTGATCCTAGAGTTTGTTTTGGTTGATTTCAACTTATGTGTCTGTTTTAATTTTTCTTTTCTAATGCTTTTATTAATATATGTGAATACCTATATTTGTCAATGGAAGTAAAAAATAAATTTTATATTAAAATATTCATAAGGGATGAAAGAAGATTATGAGAAGTATTGCTTAATAAAACAGTGAGAAGGGTAAAAGAAAAATAAGCTTACAGAGATCTTGGCATAAGACCCAGTTAAACCCTATCATCCTAAGAGCACTCAAAGATGAAATTGGAAAGAGAACAACAAACAGAAAAAAATTGAATGGATTTGGCAGTATTTATCTAACAAACTATTTTCTTCATCAATGGCAGCGCAACTACCACACTTAAAGTCTCCAACATCTTATTTTCCTATATGTTAATTGAGGAAGTAAAAATGGCAATAAAGAAGACACAGACAGGAAAACCAACTTACAAATTAAATGTGTATACATACATAAACATATATATGTGTGGATAAGTATATAAACACTTGTGTACATTGCATATATATATATATATATATATATATGCATTTACCTACTTTTCATCAGGCATTCATTAAACCAAAGACACAAATCTGAAGGCACTAAATATCTGAATTTTAAAATATCAGAAAACAAGAAACTATAAAACCTTTTCAACAAATCATGGAAAGTATAACTACTGAAAGGAATCTCTCAAGATGACCTATATTCTAACATTCTTCTTCCTGTAAAATCTTTATGAGAATCATATGTGTGCATGTATACATAAGATACAAATTTACACATATATCTCAAGGGTATCCTTGATGAAAATATAAGAAGGGGATAGGAGGACTTTTAGCCAGTGATGCAGAGAGTACAAGAGCCCACTGTACAAAATGCACCCTTAAACATGTTCCTTCAACCTTAAACATATTCCTTCAAATGATGCCAATCCTCTGCTTTTCACTATCACATAAAGCACAAAACAGAAAAGTGCATGCTTACTGAAGTTTTGTGCCACTGTCATGGAAAATGTCCATTATAAATTATAGGAATTCCCAATAAATGAAGTAGCTTCCATATGGTCTTATTTGTAAATGAAATTGGGCTTATTGAACTAAATCCCAGATACCCCATATTCTCTTAAATGAAATGCATAATAACACAAAATTTTGGACTAATATCAAACTAGATAAAAAAAAAAGTTGGTTGAAAAAGACCTCTTTCAGATTATTACATAAAAATGATTAGCAATCCATAGATATTCTATGTTTTTTATATAGCAACGAGATAGAAACCAAAGCATACAGGAAGAAGAGAAAGAACTTGATTACTTTGACAAAATTTGTGTAGAATTCTCAATGAATCTAAGCTATATCCTGAAATAAAACATATCTTTTAAACATTTTTGGGTGTTGCTATATGACTGCCGATAACGATTTTGACAAATTAAAGTGCTAAGTGATCAAAGGTAACCATATTGTGGGTATAAGTATGCTGTAGCAATTGCCAATGATGATTTCAGTTCAAGAAATGGTCTAAGAGATGTGTGTGTTCAGAAAAGGAGATAGTTTGATCAAGCAGTGAAAGTGAGGAATAGTAAATGGATTGTGGGTAACCACTGATTATAACCCTCAGAGAAAAACTTCTATGACATCCTTCATCCTTATGGGGATCTTTTGTAAATACAAGGCTAAGATAATTTTTTTTAGGTTTTTTGCAAGGCAAATGGGGTTAAGTGGCTTGCCCAAGGCCACACAGCCAGGTAATTATTAAATGTCTGAGATCAGATTTGAACTCAGGTACTCCTGACTCCAGGGCTGCTGCTCTATCTACTGTGCCACCTAGCCACCCTCATGGCTAAGATAATTTTCAATAAGCTCCTTTGAAATGAATGTGTATATTAATAAGTCCACAGATTCATCAGCATGATGAATGATAATCATATTGTTTATATCACATATAATAATGCCAGTAGTTAAGACACCTTGCTGACCATATCTAGCCCTAACTTCTCTCTTGACCTCTAGTCCCACATTCCTAGCTACCTGCTAGGCATGACTAGCTAAATATCCCATACCAGTTCAAACTCAGTCCTCATAATGGATTTCTTGAGCACAGCACCCCCTCACTCAAATCTAATTCATGTGCTTGACCTCTCTGATGTCATGGTCTTCTTCAAGATGAAGAACAAACATTATTACTCTTTTTCAGTAATCCTCCCCTTTCTTCAAAATTTCTCTTTTTCTCTTAAAAAGAATTTCTCTTCTCAATTTTTCTTGTCATTGAGCTATACAACCTTAGAATCATCTTTTATTCTTCCCTCTTCCTTACATCCTCTATAATAATCTGCAAATTCTGTCATCATAGCATCTTTTATATCCATTCCAATTCCTCCAATACATATGGTACCCATCCTAGGTTAGAAAGATAGATATATAGGCAAGCAGTTAAATAAAAGTTATTACATACTTATATTGTGCTAAGTAGTAGACATTATAATTCAGTAAGATAACACATAATAAGAAGATACATGGAAGGAGGGCAGAATTCTCAAATGCAGGTGAGGCTGCAGGGGGAAGGAGGTGGAAAATTTAGAGAAGTAGAAGTAGGTGTGAGGTGAAACATGGCTTGGGAAACTCATATAATGGTAGGCCAGGAGAGAGGTTCACAGATTGAATGCATACCTTAAGTGAGAAGGTTGCTAACAAGTAGATGGAAAAGTCTAAAGAGTGAGGTGCAGAACCAGGAGTGGACTAAGCCATGGATTAAACACCTCATGAAAAAATAGTCCAGGCCAACGACTCACCAATCTGGAAAGAGGGCCACACAGCAGAGAAATTGGACAGACCAGTTAACAAGAAGTGGAGGCCCATGTGAAGTGAACAGGCCCTTCTCACCTCTCCTCTAGATTGGACTTTCAGACACCCTCCCATAGTCTCCCTTTTCCCAAGCTGTCCTTCATATAACTACCAAAATAATTTCCCCAAAGCATGCCTTTAACTGGCATTCCCTTGCTCAAAAATCTTCAAAGATGCCTTATTTCCTTTTGGATAAAATACCAGCTCTTCAATCCACCATTTGGTTCCAAATGACTTTTCCAGGCTTATATCCCATTATTATCCATCATATACTCTTATGTTTTATCCAAATTAGCCTATTTGCTGAAGATGGGACTCAATGTTTCATCTCCCAAATCCTTAGATTTATGCAAGCTATCCATCCCTGAAATGCAAACACTCTTCACCTCTGCCTCTTAGGATCCTTAGTATCTTTCAAGGCTCTTCTCTGATCTAACTACTTCCTACTCAAAGCTCTTCTTTATTACCCTAGGTGTTAATGTGCTTTCCCCTCAAATTATCTTGTATTTCTTCAATAAATTCTTGTAATACTATGGCATCTAAGACAAAGATCCTAGAGGATTTCTTACAGTATAACTCCTAACCCATTTGCAAGATGAGACCTTCAGGGAACAAGTACAGTAGGTTTAAGGTCCTCTCTGGGCCCAAAGACTCATGAGTCCTGGCCAATGTATTTATCCTTAATAGTCTGCCAAGGAGATACAATTTAAAGCCAAATCTTTTAATGAAATGGCATAGTAAGTAAAATAATAAAATTGCCTCATTGACCTGGGATACACTCTTCCACAAATACATACTTCAGTGCAAAGAGCATAAATATTTAGGAAAATAAGTGGAGAGACAGAAATAATGGAATACAGGCATCCTGTGCTCATAATGAAGGGCATTTTTAGCTTCTAACACTTCAGAGTCTTAGATCCCATCATACTAGAACCACAACTCATGTTAAAAAGACAGAAATATTTTCTTTGGGATAGCAAAAATTTACCCTTGTTGAATTCTCTTATTTCCTTCAGAATCCTTGCTAAGCTTCATATTCACAGGAGGAAATTCTCAGTCCAGGCCAAAGATATTTAGAATAAAGAGCAGGATCCTCTCAGATAACTATTACTCATAGGTTTTTTTTTTTTGCAAGGCAAATGGGGTTAAGTGGCTTGCCCAGGGCCACACAGCTAGGTAATTATTAAGTGTCTGAGGCCGGATTTGAACCCAGGTACTCCTGACTCCAGGGCCGGTGCTTTATCCACTGTGCCACCTAGCTGCCCCTACTCACAAGTTTAATATTTTCTCTGTCCTTTTCCTACTCGGATCTAATAATTTCCATTTCTCCAGCAGAAACATCACCTCAGTTTAAATTGAGAATCCCATAGACCTCAGAACCTTAATCTCTAAATGCAAAACTGCAAACCAGATAATGGCTATTTGCCCATCAACTATGAAACAGTACTGGGGTTGGTTTTGACCCCTTTTCTAATCTTCAGCCTCTTCCAGTCTCTAATATGGGGAGTAGCTGGAGAAAAAATGTCCAGAGACAAAGCAAATCCAAGGGTGTAAAGGCATTGTCTCCTCTACATGTGTAGTCAAATTCTTGGCCTTTTACAATACCATATAGCTAGACAAGAACTGTGAAATATTTAAGTTTAGAAACATTTTCACTCCAGTGTTCATATGTACTGTTTGTACTGGACCTGTGATAGAGCTTTCCAAGATCATCTTGGTCTGATCAGCCACAGTTGGACACACTGTGTCCAAGTTATTTAATTTTCATCCTCTTTGAGAAGGAAGGTCAACAACCAACCAGCTAGCCAATGCCTGAGGGACTTTGAGGCACACTCTTATATGCTATATCTCCAATGAGATTGTAAACTCGAGAGCAGGGACTCCTTTCATTATCGTCTTTGAATCACCCAGTATCCAGTACAGATCTTTAATAAATGCTGTGACTGGAATTTAGATTCCAAAAATCTATTGTTCCAGTATAATAACAATACTAATAGTATCTTAATATGAATATCCTTTTGTGATTGTAGGATACTTTAGTTACATCTTGTTTCAACCTTTCAACAGTCCCATGAGGTAGGTGGTATTACCTAACATATTCATTTTGCAAATTAGAAAGCTGAAACAAAAGGCTCTCAGTATCACAGAGTTAGTAAATTGTGGGACCTGGGCAGGGCTTTGGACTCCAAATTTAGTGCTTTTTTTTCTCTATATGATGACTGGACTAAAATATACCATAGTTGTATTAGGATAACCTGATTTGAAAGTAATTCATGTGAACAAGAATGGGAATTTTCATCATCCATAGGTTCATTCTGGGCCAATAGTACAGTCCTCGTATTAGTAGATGTGTTAATGGATAGATGTATCTGGTTTTCTAGAGATCACAATTTTTACATTGTTCGGAATAGACAGGGTTTACATTCAGTTCTTGGAACCACAGTCTAAGAGGACCATTGATAATGTAGCTGAACTAGCATGACTAGGATGGAGAATAATTCAGAAAGTATGTCATATCAAGAATGGTTCAAGGTGATGTTTAAACTACAGAAAAGGAAGCCAATGATAGTAATTGCTAAGTCCTTGAGGGGATGTCACAGAGACTTGAGTCATGAGATTCTAAATGCCAGAACTAGAACTGATCTGTTGAAGTTGTAAGGAAGAGAATTTTTATTCATTATTATAGTAAATTATGATATTATTATTATTATTATTATTATTATTATTATTATTAGCAGCAGCAATTATAGTAATACTTATTATAAGATTTTGAACTTCCATTAACTTCCAAATTTTGATATTTTTAGTAACGGAATGAGTTGCTTAATTATATGGTTAAATTTTCATCACTGTAAGTATTCAGCCAGAGTTGAATATCAGTAATTACAAAGAGGAGTCTTGATATTTGTCTTTTATTTTTTGAAGAAGATCATGATATCAGAGAGCTGACATGCACATGATATTGGATTTTAATGAGGGGGAGCTGTGTTAAGTCACCAGCCTCACTTTCTCCTCCAGAACCATCTGGTTCCAGTGGTCAGATATGAATCAGGATGACTGAAGATAGCTCTGAATACGAGGCAATCATCTGCCCAAGGTCATCCAGTTAGTAAGTGTCTGAGGCTAAATTTGAATTCAGGACCTTCTGACTTCAGGACAAGTGCACTATGAATTGTACCATCTAGTTGCCTATAGAGGGGTATTCTTACATTTCAGAGGAAAAAAGATGAATTGACCACTAAGATTTATTCCTACTTTGAAATTCTATGGTGTAATGGATTAGATTGGATTTTTTTTGCTTTAAGAGTCTAGATATAAGTAATTATACTATTTTTCTTGGCTAGAAATAATAATTTCTAAAATTCTGAATGATTTTGAGAGGGTGAAGAAGTCCTTTAGAAAGTTATGAGGTAGGGGTGGCTAGGTGGCGCAGTGGATAGAGCACTGGCCTTGGAGTCAGGAGTACCTGGGTTCAAATCCAACCCCAGACACTTAGTAATTACCTAGCCATGTGGTCTTGGGCAAGCCACTTAACCCCATTGCTTGAAAAATCTAAAAAAAAAGTTATGAGGAAGCAAGCAGAAGAAATGTAAAATCATGAAGGTGCATCCAGAATAAAAGAAGAGTTAAAAAGGAGGAGATGGAGAAAAAATGACTAGGGAATTAGGGGCCCTTCCCTTTTCCTATTTCTCCTCCTACAGAATATGAAGACAATTTGTAATTTACCTGCAGCAGCAACTAACCCATTGTAAGGCTAGAATTTCCAGTAGAAGTGACTCAAAGTTGAGTCAACCAAAAGATCCAATTTTATAACTGCTTAAAGACAGTTGGAGTAGCCAAAGTTTCTATGATCTGTGATCATTTATAGTGTATTCTTTAAAAACAAACAAAAAAGGAAAGTTGTTTTATTTACAAAATTAAAAAAAACTCAAGCCAAACCAAACCCTAGAAACCTGTCTAACAAAGGGGAACAATAATTTATGATATATTTAATAGATTAAAAAGATTTTCTATTTATCTGTACATATATATGTTTTAAGCATAATGAAAATATAGTAAATTATGAAGTTACACAATGAAAATAGTAGGATGATGACAGTACATGCTCTTCTTGGACTTTTAGAGGAATCTGTCTTTCTTCCTAATTCATTAGATGAAGAATTTTTTTTTTTACTGCACTGAACCTATAGTGCATCCTGAGAAATCTAACACATCTAGAGATACCCAGTACCACTTCCAATGAGTAACTAAGATACTCTATTGAAAATACAGAGCAAGTTGAGAGGGATGTTATATGCAACCTGGAGATTTGAAAAAAAAATATATATATATATACACACATATATATGTATGTATGGTGATATGAAAGTGATTCTTTCCAATTATTTTATTTGCATTTCTTTTGTAAGTAAATTATCTTCCCCCCATTATTATCATTTATATATATATATATGTATATATATATATATATATATATATATATATATATATATTTGAGATGACTTTTCCTGGTGAATTTTAAGAGGTAAATTGGGACTAATTATTATAGACTAAAATTGCATTTAGGAAAATATAAAACTTTTAGGGAGCTATATGGCTATTAAATTCTATTAATAGTGATTTCGAGCAAGGGCTGGGTAGTGTGTTATGGCAAATTAATTTATTAATAGAGGCATCATGATAGCTGAAATTTAACTCATAGTATATGACTTTATATGTTGAATTTAGAAAAGTAAAATAAATATACACATTGAGATTCTAAATTCAATCAATAAAGGACTCTTGGTCTAAGTAGGAAAAATTAATTTAACTGCTTGAGTCAACTGTATGTGGCAGCAAGGGTCTTAGGTGTCCTTGTGTGTTCTTGATTTTTCTTTCAAATGCCTGAAGTACAAATTGGGTGAAATTTCACTAAGGTCTCAAATTTTTCCCAGAAGAAAATAATATATACAACAAATTAAAACAAATTGGAATAAACTGTATTAAAGCCAGCAGAGGGAGCCAAAGAAAGGGGGTTGGGAAGTTTGGGGTTTGGGAAATTAAGCCAGAAACAGTAAAGGAATAATAATAACAATGATGACACTGACAAACATATCAAAATTAATCATTAACTCTGTGTAACTCCTAGTATAGATCTCCCTGGTTCTACCCCAAAGAGTGTAATTTTAGGAAAGTCAGTGTACCATGAAGAATGGACCCACACTCATGGTGTCTAAAATCAAAAGGACCCTCATGAGCCACAGTCATTTTATTCATTTCTTTTTGACTTTCAATTATACAACCCACTTTCTGCTGTTCCTCACCTTCTTTGATTTCTCAAGCTCCCAACTCAGTCTCAGAACTAACCTCTCTTCCTTCTCTACTGGGAAGAGTGCAACATGGCTCTGTCAATTCCTCCTAAGCTTCCAGAAGTCCTCATTTGTTCTCCATTACTTTCCTCCAGCCTCAGAGTAAGAAAGGGTCCTTCTTTCTAAAAATAATAATCACCAAGGATCATCAATCCATTCCAGTTTTATGTTGTTATGTGTCATACACTTTCCTTTCTAGTCATGCTGGTCTGCTGAGATGGTCCCCCTGCAATAGATTCCATCTCCCAGATCACCCTTCAAATGAGAAATGAGATTGTTTCATTTCCACCTTTGTATCTCTAGGACCTTCCCAAGTGAGTGCCTGGCACTTTGTAAGAGTTTTAAAAATGTGTTGAATTGACTTGAATCATTGAAACTGAAATGAATTCTTCCTGCTGCCTAACTCTTTCATGACCTTGCTCAATCTATCATCCTTTCTCAGGCATCTTCCAGTTCTCTTCTTCTATTATCTCCTTCCCTTCATTCAACAAACAGACTCAGGGTTCTTCTGCTACTCCACTAAGTTATATCTTATCCTCTGCCTCCAATCGAGTCACCCTGTGGTCCTTTCCTTCACCCCTGTCCTGAGCTATCTCAGAGTTCACTTGCAATTGGCTCAGCAAGAAGAATGCCACCCCTGGGAGTGCTCTGCTTCTTTAAATTTGGGGGCTTCTTCATTGCTCCCAAGGTTTTATTGAGCTAGAAGTCAATGATTTCACTTTTTTTTGTTGAATTGGAGGATTACCAGACAGCTAAGTATTGCAGGACATGGAGTGTTGGACTGAAAAATCAAAAGACCTGAATTTAAATCCTGCCTTATAGCACTTATTAGTCATATGAACCTGGAAAAATAACCTAACCTCTCCAAGACTCAATTTTCTTATCTGTGAAATGCTAACAATAATAATTTTGTTGTGAGATTCAAATAAGATAATAGCATACAACTGCCCTGCTACTACCTTCCAAGATTCTTCAGGTCTTACCATTTAAACTGCTACTATGCCCCCACAGACCTTTGATCCTATCTTAACTATTTTTTAAATATATATTTATTTATTCTCTTTTTGTTCAAATAATTTTTTTTGATACATTAATAAAATATTTTTGTTTAAGAGTAAACAGAATACCCTCCCCCCACAAAATATAGACTTGCTTGAGAGATAAAGTAAAGGGGAGAGAAAAAAATTAAACTAAAAAAAAATAGTAATAATTGTAGGTATGGCCGAGTGGTGCAATAGACGGAGCCCCAGCCCTCGAGCCAGGAGCACCCAAACCCATATCCGGCCCCATACACCCAGCAATCACCTAGCCATGTGACATGCAAGCCACCCCAACCCCAATACCCTGCAAAAACCAAAAAAGAGAAAAAAGACTCCAAATAAAATAAAATAGTAATAATAGTAGGGGTGGCTGGGTGGCGGACACAGCATTGGCCCTTGAGCCACGAGCACCCAGGTCCAAATCTGGCCTCAGACACCCAACGGTCACCCTGCTATGCGGCCCCAGGCAGGCCACCCAGCCCCATTTGCCCTGCACCCCCACAAAAAACATAATAATAATAAAAAATGTTCTTCAGTCTGTGTTCCAACACCACCGGGTGGATCACATTCTTTATGATAAGTCCATCACAAAAGTTACTTCCATATTTTTCCACCGTTGCCATAGCTGATCGCAACTCCCTCCTTTTCTATTTCTCTACTGCCATGTACTATATTTTCTCTCTCCTTTCATTCTGACTCTGCTGTAGGGTGGCTGAGTGGCACAGCAGACAGATCCCTGGCCCTGGGGCCAAGAGGCCCCGAGCCCCTCCACCACTCCTTAGGCCCAGCATCCACCTGGCCCTATGGTCCTGGACAGGCCATCCAATCCCAGCCCCTTGCTAGAAGTAAAAAGGAAAATGTGTTATATCTGACCACTCTCCCCCCATGGTCCAACCTCTCCTCCATCATTCACATCCTCCCCTTCCCCCTATCACCCCCTTTTCTTCTTACTCCAGATGTCTATACCCCATTGAGTATATATGCTGTTTCCTCTCCTAGCCACTTCTGATGAGAGTGAAGATTCCCTCATTTTCCTTTGCCTTCCCCCCTTCCATAGCATTGCAATAGCTCATTGTAATAATGAAAAAATTTTTTATATGAAATATCTTGGCCAATTCCCCCTCTCCTTTTTCTTTCTCCCATCACATTTCCCTTTTTTTATTGACTCCATTTTTACACCATATTTTATCTTCAAATTCAGCTTTCTCCTGTGCTTCAACTATAAAAGCTCCCTCTACCTGCTCTATTAACTGAGAAGGTTCATATAAGTATTAGCAGTATCATTTTTCTATGCAAGAATACATGCAGTTCGTCATCATTAAGTCCCTCATATTTTCCCCCTCTCCTCCAATCTCTATGCTTCACCTGAGTCCTGTATCTGAAGATCAAACCTTCTGTTCAGCTTTGGCTATTCCAACAGGAACATTTGAAATTCTCCTGGTTCATTGAAAGTCCATCTTTTTCCCTGGAAGAGGACATTCAGCCTTGCTGGGTAGTTGATTCTTGGCTGCATTCTAACCTCTTTTTCCTTCCAGTATATTATATTCCAAGCCCTACGAGCTTCCAATGTAGTTGCTGCTAAGTCCTGTGTGATCCTGACTGCAGCTCCACAATATTTGAACTGTGTCCTTCTGGCTGCTTGCAATATTTTCTCTTTGATTTGGGAGTTCTGGAACTTGGCTATAATATTCCTAGGGGTTGTTTTTTTTTGTAATCTCTTTCTCCAGGAGAATCAGTGCATTCTCCCCATTTCTATTTTGCCCTCTGCTTCTAGAATATTAGGGCAATTTTCCTGTAGTAATTCTTTGCAAATGATGTCAAGGCTCTTTTCTTGATCATGACTTTCAGGTATTCTAATAATTTTAAAATTATCTTTCCTAAGTCTGTTTTCCATATCAGTTGTTTTTTCAATGAGATGTTTCACATTTTCTTCTAATTTTTCATCTTTTTGGTTTTGAAGTAATGAATCCTGGTTTCTTGTTAAATTCATCAATCTCCCTGAGTTCCATTCTTTGTCTGAAGGATTTGTTCTCCTCAGAGAGCTTTCTTAGCTCTTTTTCCATCTGGCCAATTTTGCTTTTTAAAGCATTCTCCTCAATAACTTTTTGAACTGTTTTATCCATTTGACCTAAGCTGGTTTTTAGCATGCTATTTTCTTTAGCATTTTTTTGGATTTCCTTGACTAGGCTGCTGACTTCATTTTCATGTTTTTCCTGTATCTCTCTCCTTTCTTTTCCCAATTTTTCTTCTAACTCCCTCATTTGATTTTCAAAGTCTTTTTTGAGCTCTGTCATAGCCTGAGCCCAATTTCTGTTTTTCTTGGAGTCTTTAGATGCAGGAGCTTGTGCTTCCTCATCTTCAGACTGAGTATTTTGATCCTTCTTGGGCCCATTTGCAAAATATTTCTCAATGGTGTCCCTCTTATTTCTCTGCTTGCTCATTTTCCCAGCCTGAGCCTGTTTTGGGGGTGCTTCCTGAGCTTTTGGGACACTCCCACAAGGGTCTCAGTGTGTGAGGCTCTATCCTCCCTCCTGGTCTGTGAATGACCATATGCACCCCCCCCCCTGCCATGGGGCTGAGGTGGGGGAGGCCTGCTGTTCTATGGGGGGGCCTAGACTGCGATCAGGATCTGAATGTGGTCAGAGCCCCAGAGTCCTGTTCCAGGGGCAGAACTCTGCAGTCCCTCTCTTCACTCCCCTCCCTAGGTTCAATGGGCTCATGCCTTAGGGGCTCCTGCTTACTGGCTCTGCCTGCTTCTGTTCCTGCATCTGGGATGCCGAAAGACCATGTTGCTTGCTGTGTGCCCTGAGGGCTGGGCTCCACATGCTCACTCTGGCAGAGGTCCCCCCACTGTTCCCCCACTTTGTGGCTGGTGCTCCCTGGGGATGTAGCTCAGGAGACTCCCCAGCTGCTGTGAGCTGCGGCTCCCATGCCTCCGGGTGGCTGAAGCTCTTTCGCTCTGGTGGGCTACCCGTCTGGCGGGCCACCCCTCCAACCCAGGGAGCAGAGCCTTTCTGCTCTTTTCCAGGTTACCTTGAGTAAGAGAACTGCCTCACTGGGTCCCTCTGTGGGTTCTGCCTCTCAAAAGTTTAGTTAGAGTTCTTAGTTTGAAAGTTTTATGAGACAGCACCTAAGAGACTTTGCTCTCTCGTTGCCATCTTGGCTCTGCCCTCTCCTATCTTAACTATCTATATAAAGAACCTCCAGGCTTTAACATCTGTCCCACAACTGAACCCTAGGGACTTCTGAGTCTTTTTACTCTTCTCTTTAGGTGAATTTCCTTTTATGTGCTGTTTCCCCTATTAGAAGGTAAGCTCCTTGAAAATAGGGACCGTCTGACTTTTTCTATTTTCATCTCTAATATTCTGTACCTTCTAGTCACTTAATAAAAGTTTTTTTCATTTTTTTATTCATTCATTCACTCAGTAATACTTCTTTCTCTCCAAATGTCTAAAAAGTCTCTCCAGCTACTTATTCTTCAACTTCTTCTAGCCTTTATTCCAAACTAAGCACTCTACAGAAATAGTGCTCTCCAAGGTTCCTGATTTTTTCTTGCCAGTAAATCTATTATTTTCTTATTCCATACTCATTCTCCTTCATTTTGCTACAGCATTTTACATTTGACAAATCCCTCCCTCTGTATACATTATCCACTCTTAAATTCCCTGACACTATTTTCTCAATATTTTCCTCCTATCTATTTGACTATTACTGTGGAGTAGTTGCTTCCAGGACCTGTCTCCCCTCCATCTTGGTTTTAGCTATGCTTTCCAAAAGACAGCTAGGTGGAAAGATAGTGTGCCTGGTCCTGAAGTCAAAAAGGTCTGAGTTCAAAACCACCTTTTGACATTTACTAGAAATATGACCATGGTTGTTTGCTGTTGTATCTGACTTTTCTTTTCTTGACAAAGATACTGGCATGTTTTGCCTTTTCCTTCTCTGATTCATTTTACAGAAAAGGTAATTGTGGAAAACAGGGTTAAGTGATTTGTCCAGGGTTGCACGGCTAACAAAGTAAAGAAATTATTAGAGAAAAACATTATTATTTCCCTCAATGCCAGTCTTGTGTATTCTATGAAAATAGATTTTCATTCTATTTTTAAATAATTATACTGAAAACACTCCCACCAGAAGAGGTACTTAGATATAAATGTCTTAGCTCCTTTGAGATATAAATCCACTGGGATGGTGGAAATTACCTACACCAACATTGGATACTGAGATGGAAATACCCAATCTCTTCCCCAACTCACTTGAGGGTCACTGAGATGGTGGGAATTACTTTAACCCTTCCCCTAAATCCTCCCTTACCCTTTTGTCAGCAAGTATACTTGCCCTGCTCCCCTATATAAAACCCTGGCTCCCCTCCCCCAATCCTAGATCCTAGGGGATATGCCCAATTGCAATACTTTTTAATTGTCCTTATCTTCCATCTATGTTACTTATCTCCTATTGGTGATGGTTGATGTTGCTGCTAATCCCCTCAGTGGATCAATCACTTCCAGCTGCCTTTACTGTCTTTATTTTCTCTCTTTCTTAATTACTGCTCACCCCAGAGATCTATTATATTTTGAAACTAGACTACATACCAAACATCTTTTAACTTCATTAGTAAGTCTTGAGGTTGTATTGAACTCAGGAAAATGATTTCTAGACTCCAGGTCTAATGCTCTCTCCACTGCACTATGTAGATGCTCCATTTGAGTAAATCATTTAACCTCTGTCTACCATAGTTCCCCAACTATAAAATGGAATCATAATAGCACCTATTGCTCATGATTGTTGTGAAGATCAAATAAAATAATATTTATAAAGTGCTTAGTTATAGTGCCTGTCAGTTGGTAAGTGTTAACTATATGTTGGTTAAGTTATTTGTAGTTAGTTAACTGGCTGGTTAGTTAGTAGTAGTTAGTAATAAGATGAGGAAGAGGAAGAAGAGGAAGAAAAGTAGTAGTAGTGGTAGTGGTAATGGCAGTGATGGTATTTTATTAATATCTTCTTCATGAAATCTTTAATTCTTAGAGATGATAATGTCATTCCTCAAATGCTTTATATTTACTTATCTTGCATTTTTTGGTATATATTTATTTGATCTGTACTAGCATATGTACCTGTTCTCTTCCTAGATAGAATATAAACTCCTTAAGTTAGAATCATTGTATTCTTTGTATCCCCAGAACCTAGTACATCAACTTAGACCATAGTAGGTATTTAATAAATGCTGCTGCTTGATTGATTAAAGGATTGATATTCTTGCCTTAAATTCATCCCCATCTCTAGTCCAAACCTGCCATTCTGGTCACTCTACTTATAAAACTTCATTGGCTTCCTATTCAGTGCCCTACTGAATTGAATATAATTCAGTGGAATCCATGGTCCTGCTCTTATCTACTTATCCAGTGTCATATCTTCAGATTTTTTATACTCTAGTCAAATTTTTTTACACTCATTCCCTATACCTGTCTTTCCCTTTTCTATTTCTATGCTTTTGCTCAAGCCATTCCCTATACCTAGAATGCACTCTTCTACATCTCCATTTGTAGGTGTCCATTTTATTTTCATGACATAACTCAAGGGATACCTTCTTCATGATATCCCATCCCTACCCCATATATAAGTACTCAAATTTCCATTATTCAAATTTCCAGTGGCACTTTATTGAACCCTTCAGAATTTATATCATAGCACAGTTCTATACTCTTGGCCAATGCATATAGTTACAAATTATCTAAAGGAAATGTTGGGATATTTTCTTAAATATCCTGGAGTAGGTATAGCTAGAAAACTCTTCCCTGAGACAGTTGAAGTATAGAACATTTACTGAGAGCATGTGAGAAGAACAGAAGCTGAATATTACTGTTGTGAGTTAATGGTAACATAAATTTTCAGGAGAGAATGTATGATTAGAGCAATAGTTCTTAATCTTCTTTGAATCCTGGACCTCACTGGCAGGCTGGTAAAGTCTGGGTCCTCTATTCAGAAAAATGGTCTAAAATTCTAAAAATAAAATACATAGAATTACAAAGAAGTCGATTATATTGAAGTTCAGTTATTAAAAAACTGAGAACAAATGAATGAACCCTTTGAAATCTATCCATGGAACTTCTGGAAATTTATGGACCCCAAATTAAGAATTACAGAGTGAGTTTGAGGAGGTTACAAATGGACCTCTTGTACTTTGAGATTATATTTAGACATAAATCCCCAGTATGGCACCTGGTGAAGATTCCTGCAAGGTAAAATTTATACCCAAGGTTCACCTTGACCGAGGGAAAATAGGAAAATTGGTCATGGGTTGTTGTCCTTCATACTCAAAGAGGACCAAAATGACATCATGAGGTAGGGGTCAAGATAGTTAGTTGACTGTGGTTAATTAGATTAATATGAGCCCAGGAGACTCTGCCATACAAGTTGGGTACACAAATATTTGGAGTCATTTGCACATCTAATGTTCTTTTGAGTTACTGCAGTTTTACTTTGTCATAAAGCACAGTCCTTCTTTGATGACAGAATGTTATGCTCTGTGGTCCTGTGCCAGCATCTCCTATGCCATGCAATAAATTCCAAAGTTCTTCAGAAAGACTTAGAGAGTATCCTTATATAATATGCATTTGTCATGCAAACAATTGTGGTCAGCCCATCAGAGTTGTGCTTTTTGCAGTGGAGTTTGAATGCTAGGCAGTTCAGGTCAAGAAAGGACCTCCATATTCAATACCTTCTCTTGCCAGATCATCTTCAAAATCTTCCTAAGGCATTGCAAATGGAAGCAATTCCATTTCCTGGCACAGCACTGGTAGAATGTACAGTTTCATGGGCATATGACAACAAGTTCAGCACAATAGCTCTGTAGATTTTCAGTTTGTTAGGCAGCTTAATAATTCTTCTCTCTCACACTTTCCTTTGGAGACTTTCAAACACTGAGCTAGCTCTGGCAATGAGTTTGTCAGCATCTTTGTGTGCATCCCTGGAAGATATACTGCCAAGGTAGGTGAATTTATCCACAGCATCCAAATTTTCTCCATTTGCTGTAACTGAAGGTTCTTTGTATAAATGGTGTGGTGCTGGCTGGTGGAGAGCAATTGTTTTCTTGGAGTTATTTGTATAGACAAAATTAGCACAAGCAACAGAGAATTGATCCATACTTTGTTGCTATATTGAGTGCATAATCATCTGTGAACAAAAATTCATGCACCATCTCTTCCTACACTTTGTTGCCTTTTGAAGTTAATTCACCCTCAGTGCAGTAGAATCTTGATGCCATTTTTGTCCTCATTGAACACATCTGATGACATTGCTGAAAGCATCATGCTAAAAAAAATGAGAGCAATCACACATCCCTATTTCACTCCATTGGTGAATGGAAAAGTGCGAGAGCATCATGCATTATCCAGAACACAAGCAAGCACTCCATCTTGAAACTGGTATACGATACTGATATACTCTCTGGGCAACCAAATTTTGTGAAAATTTTCATTAATCCTTTCACCAACAGTATCAAAGACCTCAGTTAGATTGACAACTGTTGTGTTCAGACCTCTGTTCTTCTGGAATTTCTTTAGTAGTTGCTGGGCAGTAAATACCATATCTATTTCATTTTCCTTTATAGAGATGAACAATGGAAGCATATCCTGGGGGATAACCTCTTCTTGCCATATTACTTGGAAAATTTCTGTCAGGTTTTTGTATGAGCAGTGGAGCAGTGTAAATCTCATTTGGAATAGAATTAGCACCAGATACTTTGTCACATGAAAGGAGTCTATTCTACTGACTTTCAAAACCTTTTCTTCAGTTGGAAGTTTGGCTAGAGAAGGATTAACTTCAAACTAAGTTATAGGGTCAATGACTTCAGCATTGATTGATGATGTCTGTTAAGAAAACTATGGAAGTGTACAGTCCATCTCTCTAGGATCAAGTCATTATCACTAATCAATGTAACTCCATCAACACTGAGTAGCTGAGATTCATCACAGGCCTTTGGCCCATAAATAGCCTTTAGGGCTTGATAAAAGTGCTTTGAATTATTACTATTGGTGTAAAACTGAATATCAACTGCCTTTTTACTGAGTCAAGAATCCTACATCTCTCTACACTTCAGTTACACTTTACTTTTGATGTAGTTAAAACACTTTCTTCTTAGAAGCAGATGAACTATTTTGCTGTAAATCCTATGGAATTCTTGTTTTTCATTTAGCAGCTTCTGAATTTCCCCATCCCTTTTGTCAAACCAATATTGATATTTGCAAGAGTCCTGGCTCACCTAAGTAAATGTGTATTCAAAAAAGCCACCCACTCCTTCTCTGCTCCATTGTTGTCAATTGTATGTTGGCTCAGGTTTTCCTCCAAGTTACTAATGAACTGTTAACATTCAGAAGTCTTCTGGTAGTTGACTTGCCTCAGAACCCCAGCTTTTGTTGAATGAGAGTGTTAATGAGAGGATGAGTTCATCCGCACTAGACATTGTCTCCATCAGTCTCCCAGACTATCTCTTTTCCTTACAATGACATTAAGTGCCAGTGCTTGCTGTAAGGGTGCATCTACAAAGTTTTATTGCATTTAGGTAAATAGAAGCAGTATTGGTAATGAGGACATCATGAGATGTACAAGTCTTCAGTAGTAAAGCGATCATTGCTGTTTCTCACTTCATTCCTCCCAAGGACTCCTTGACATGTTTAGTAGTCTGAACCTACACTGGTATTAAATTCATTCAGAATTTTAAGCTTCTTCTCTATCAACACATTGATGATAAGGAGCTCAAAGTCTTCATAAAATTTTTCTAAGACTTCATCAGAGTTGTTCATAGTGAAAGCATAGCATAGTAGCTTTCCTGCAAGGGAAAATCACATTGTCATGAGCTAGTTATTCACTCATTGGGGAGGCATGAAAGCTTATTGATTAAACTAGTTTTGATCACAAAATTTATGCCAGCTTCATGGAGCTTCTTTTTACTATGGCCACTCCAGAAAAATGTTTATCCAGCTTCAACTTCAGTAAGTTGGCCTTCAAGTCTTGTTTTTACTCAAAACTTCTATTTGGATGCAATACCTACTGAGTTCTCTCACAAAGAGAGTTGTCTTTCAAGTCTACTGGATTTCATGTTGTTCCCAAATGTCTAGAATGTACACACATTCCATGTATTAATGGTGAATGGAATCATCTTTGCAAAGGTTTTTGTACATTTTTTTATGTTTCAATTACAAGGTGGAATCCTCTCCTGCCATTATAAGCAGACTAGGATTCAGTGAAGCAGATAATGTTTAGGGAACCTTTTCTAGTCCCTTCTTCATTCTTTAACAAGTAAGCAAGTGAGGTTGTTCAAAAAGACTACTTAGATATCCTGGATCCTAATGCTGCTTCAGTTCAGTGAGAAGATTACTCTGTAGTCTGAGCTACTAGTATGAAGTGTTGTGACCACAGTTCCCAGTGCATCTCTACCTATGCCTTCATCACTTGCTGTTGTCACAGATCTTTGAGGTAGGTAAAAATGGTAAAATAGTATGGTCAATGACTTTTGAGCCATGCATAAATTGGATTTAAATGAGGCAGAGTTACACAAAGTCTTTCTCTCTTCCAGAGACATCAGAGTCCAGTGTCATCAAAAATCAAGATGATTGGTAATGACTCAGGATGCAATGAATGAACTTGGAATTTTTTATATCTAACCAAGCTTTGAGCTCTCTGTGCCTGCTTCAGGTGCCTTTATGGCCTTTGGAATAAATTGTTCTCATCTGCTTGTTCTACTGGGGAGAAATCTTCACATGTTTTGGGTAGACACTCCCCCCAATTCACTGAAGGATTCTGAGATCCCTGGATTACCTTCAACCTGATTTAGCCCATTTGTCAAAATGATTTATTTAATGGGGATTGGCTGCTGCATATGCTACAGAGTCACAGGTGATAGTTGAATCAAATGGAAACCAAAAGTGGAAACCAACCCTGACAAGTACTTGGCAGCCTTCAAACCAGAGTTACTAGTCTTCCCTGAACACATTCCATAATTCAAATGAGGAAAATACATAAGGCAGTTTGCTCTAGTGAGTATCCTCAGCCTATGCAACTAGTCATTGAGGATAAGTCTACATTGGATCCTGGGGTCAAAGCCAAAGAATGAATTCAGCACTTGTGGAGACACGAACAAATGGCACTAACAGATGCCATATCTGGATGGAATCATTCTGACCTCTTCATGGTGAAAAATATGCCCAAATTCATATTGAGAATGTAGAAATTTGATTACAGTGACTATGTTTGAGTTTATAATACAGTCAATCATATAGACTGGTAATAAACATTTATCAAATACCAATATGTGCCACATACTTTATTTTTCCTTTCTCTCTCCTAGAAGGTTCCTTGATATTGAGTTGTATCTATCTTTGTATCACTAGCACTAAATATAATATCTTACTCATAGTTGTGGACTTTTTGCTCCAGATTTATTTCATTGATATAGGAAACCCGAAATAAGAGAAAACGCTCTACCAATATAGAACATCTTAGAGTCTTAGAGTTGTTTGGGGTCAGGTTCTATTTTATTTACCCTGGGTCCCCCAGCAGTACATGTCAGAGAAAGACTTGATCCTAGATCTAGCTGACTTCTAACCGGGCTCTTGGTTCAGTATGCTTCACTGTCTCAAAAAAGTCTCTTAAATGCTCTTATTGGTAATGATAATAATACCTCACATTCATAAAGCATTTTGAGGCCTGCAATGTGTTGGAGTGTTGCTGTTGTTTTTGACAACAGCCCTATAAGTTAGACTTGGCTATAAGTTGGGTATGGAAAGGAAAATACATCAAAGATCCCTGGTAACAAGGAACTTTACTGTGCTCTAAGCTAAAGGAAAAACACAGTCCCTGCCCTCAAGGAGCTCACATTATATTGGGAGAGGCAACATGAAAACAACTATGTACATACATACATACATAAATGTATATATGTATGTATGTATCTATCTATATATATATCCTATGCTACATAATCTCAAATGGAAGACCCTAGAATTCTGGGATTGGGGAGCAGGGAGAGAAAGACTTTCTGCAGAATGTAGGATTTGATCTAAGTCTTAGGATCAGGAGGTATAAATGAGAAAGGAAAGCATTTGGAGGAGGGGGCCATATAAAACAAAGGAGGCCTTCATATTTTAAAAGTATTAGATTGAGAGTTTCAATCATAAGACTTAAGAGTTAGTAGGAAAAAAATGAGTTTCTCTCCCACCTCTGACACTTACTAGTTGTATGACCAAATGCAAACCACTTAACTTTTTAAAACTCAGTTTGATCTATAAATATAAATATTAAAATATTCCTGGGCAGCTAGGTGGTACTCTGGGCCTGGAGTCAGGTAGACTCATCTTCATGAATTCAAATCTAGTCTCATACATTTACTAGCTATGTGTGACCCTGGGTAAGTCACTTAAATCTTTGTGTCTCAGTTTCTTCATCTGCAAAATGAGCTGGAAAAGAAAACTCCAGTTTCTTCGCCAAGAAAACCCCAAAATGGGGGCAGCTAGGTGGCGCAGTGGATAGACCACTGGCCCTGGAGTCAGGAGTACCTGAGTTCAAGTCCAGCCTCAGACACTTAATAATTACCTAGCTGTGTGGCCTTGGGCAAACCACTTAACCCCATTTGCCTTACAAAAAAAAAAAACAAAAAAAGAGAACCCCAAATGGGGCATGAAGAGATGGACATCACTGGAACAATAACAGGAACAAAAATGATACATCCCTAATGTATGGGTGACGTGAGGAACAAGTGAGATAACACATATTCACAGCACTTTCTAAATCTTAATTGTAACAAAGTATGCTTATTTAATACCTTGGGATTTTAAAAGTTCTTTCCTCCTAATGACCCTGAAATACAGATATTATAAATATTATACAGATTACTCAGGTTGTTCAAGAGCTGGAACTTGAACCTCAGATAAATATATTAAATGACTTCCCCACAACTGCATAACTAGCAAGTGGTGGGATTTGAATGAAAGTCTCCTAAATACATCCAGTATCCTTTTCACCATGTCAAGTTTCTTTTCCTTGCTTAGTCTCTTTCGTTCCCTTTTCCTTCCTTGAGGGGTTACTCTTATATATACATATCACTAAAGTTGATATTTGGTCATCAACTCTCAAAAATTTTCAAATTGCTTAGAGAGAATACTGATTGTCTTTGAGAAAGGGCATTGCCTCACCAGGAGGGCCCTACACCAATGGAATCACAGGGCCAATCCAAAAATAATATTAATAAGAAAAAAGCACTGAATAAAATGGAGATTAAATAATTATCTACATAACCAGATTATTTGCTCCCTCCTCAGACACTGTATGTGGAAGAATCAGGAAAAGACTAAAAAGCTTGATTTACCTGACTAATACATAATATTGGCAATTTCCAGAAACAATGCAATTACTTTTGGGTAATCCCTCACTGGTATAGATTACAACCCCCCCTCTCCCCACTAATGACTGAATTGGAGCTCTGACCATTTGCTAGGCTTCTGGCTCCTCCAAATTGAATCCCCAGATGACAAAGCCCCTGAAGCTAGTCAGACTTGTAATTGGATGAGAGACATTGTCTTCATAACTGGGACCATGACTGAAGCTTTACAGTTTGGTAGAATATCTGCAGCATATTCTCTGCTTGCCATAATACTAAGATAAGGCAGCAGAGTCAAATTTTAGTTGAGGTATTTTTTAGGTGTTGACAAAACCCAGGGGAATATTCCATTGCCTTACTTTTATTTGTCTTGTTGCAAATCCATAGAAATATTACATTGATTCTTCTGATATTAAATAACAGGCAGAATCACCCATTGGTTGACTACTTCATTTAAATTTTGCCTTGAAATTTCCAACAATACTGTCATCTAATTTACTATTCTGCTTTTTTTTATTCTCAACAGTGTTTGTCTTTGCTCTAGCTGCAGGTCCTGAAAAACAAGGTTTTTTAAGCCAAAATAATTATCTACTTATCTACAAGGTTCAGTTGTTATTCTGCCCCCCCACATATTCATGGAGAACTCAAAATAAACTTATTTGCACATCTTTAGGAAAATAGCATGAAATTTGCTTTACCTTGAGGCCCTGGATTGATCGTCTTCTGAGATCGGATGGTTTTCTAAGGATCAAAGATGATTTTGAGAGCTGAAAAGATTCTTACTGGCTATTTATTACAAAACCTTTATTTCATGGGTAAGAGAACTAAGATCCATAGATATTAAATGACTATTTTTTAAGATTTTTTTTTTTTTTTTGCAAAGCAATGGGGTTAGGTAATTATTAAATGTCTGAGGCTGGATTTGAATTCAGGTACTCCTGACTCCAGGACCCGTGCTCTATCCACTGCGCCACCTAGTGGCCCCATTAAGTGACTTGCTAAGCAACATCATAGGTACACTAAATGGCAGAGCCAGATTTTGAACTCAGGTGTTCTAATTAGAAATTGGGCATTCTTAGTTTTGTATCATGTTTTAACCTAATATAAGAAACTGATTAGCGGGGTAAGGACTGGAAGAGGAACCAGACCAGTCTGGTAAGACTGGGCAGGGTAGGACAAAATTGAGTGGCAAGTAAAGAAGTTCATATTGAAAGCAGGGAATGCTATTACTTTGAGCTCTAAGACTAAGGTCCAAACGATGGCTATAACAAAGTTGATTGTTCAAGTAGTTCTACAGATATTCAACCACAGGAGAGAATAAATGAGTGTTTTTTTAAAAATATATTTAAAAAGTCATCATTTAAGAAAAGGAAGAGAGGAAGCAAATATTTATCAAGAGTCGAATATGTTAAGTGCAATGTATTAAGCATTTTATAATTACTATCTCATTTGATCCCCACAAAAAGCCTGGGGGGAGCAGGTGGGTGTATGATTATCCCCATTTTACAGTTGAGGAAACTGAGGTAGGCAGCTGTTACCTGGCTTACCCAGGATCACAGGGCTAGATTTGAATTCAGGGTTAGATTTGAATTCAGGTCTGCCCTATGCACTGCCCCACTTTGCCACCTAGAACTGTATATAGATCTGTTTCTAGTCTAGTATGACAGGGATATATGTTGTTCCCAGGACCTGTGTAACATGTCCTATGTAACAACATACATTTTCTGGTGTGGACAGATAAAGGGGAGAAGGTGTGGGCTACTCCTAGAATAAGAGCAGATTCTGTAGCTACTTTTGACTGAAGTCCAAGCTTGGGATCTTTTTGTTTTAATGCTACTCAGGTTAGAGTCGGCTTCCTCTTTGATCTTCCTTGTTATTAAGGCTTTTTGTCTGCTGTCTAGCTTTTGGTCCTACTGCTATGTGAATTCCAGATGTCCAAAGTAAGAATCAGCAAAATCACCACATGGTGATGATAATTTTGAGATGATATAGATAGGTTAACTTCATAGTTTTGTTCACAACCTTAAAATGTTTTGGATATATTAATGACCTAACCTCAAGGTGATACAGATAAGTTAGTTCATTTCCCCCAAAAAACCTATAAAAAATAAGATCTTGAACTCCTGTCCCACACTAGTGGGGGGGGGGGTCCGTATTACTCCAGGGTTACTAACTCCAGTCCTCAGTAATGTGATTCTATCCTCTTCCTCAAAGTACCTGCCTTTACCCTTCTATCTCCTGTCCCTGCACCATCTGCCTCTGTACACTTTATTTTAAAGTTTTTGCAAGGCAGTGGGGTTAAGTACCTTGCTCAAGGCCGCACAGCTAGGTAATTATTAAATGTCTGAGTCCGGATTTGAACTCAGGTCCTCCCGACTCCAGGGCCAGTGCTCTATCCACTTTGCCACTTAGATGCCCTGCCTCTGTACTCTTTTTTGCCACCTGTCTCAGTACTTTCTGTGCTTTATTTTTTTTTTTTTTTTTTGCCTATTTAAAGTATGATTACCCCTCCATTTCCAGTTTCCAGTTGTGGTCTTTTCCTGAAAATACTCAAAGACCCAAGCATTCCTGCTCCCATTTTGTAATTCCATATATTATCAATTCAATCACTACCATTTCTTCTAGTTACAAATCTGGATTCCTAGGATCCTCTACCCTTTGGCACCTATTGCTTCTCAAACTCATGACTACTCACCTAGTTACTGACCCACAGCCTTCTGTAGACTTGATCTCTGTCTGGTTGGCTCAAGATTTGTGTGTGTGTGTGTGTGTGTGTGTGTGTGTGTGTGTGTGTGTGTGTGTGTGTGATTTCTAACCTACTGCTCTGTTTGTGTGCCCCATGGCTTCTGATCCACAGGGATCCATCCTGGATGCCTGAAATCCAACTATTTCCTGGATCTGATCCATTCCTCTTTTTTCTTTTCCTTCCCAATCTTGTATGGCCTTTCTGTTTTTGATTTTGGTTTGCAGCCTCCTCACTATAACCCACTTGTATATAACCCATAATCCTGAGCATCCTGTTTCCCCAGGGAAGGAGTGAACAAATCAATTTGCCATTAAGAATGCTGGAGTTGGGGGGGGGGGATTTATTAGGAAGCATTATTTGGACCAAGCTTGGAAGGAAGCTAAAGGTTTTTAAAGCTACAGGTTAGATGATTGTGCATTCTAAGGCTTGAGGGACAGCTTAAGAAAAGGTAGAAAAAATTGGAATTTTGTTTATAAGGAGTAATAATAATAATAACTAATTTTCTATATAGCATCTACCTGTAGGTCAATTGCTTAAAAAAATTATCTAATTTGATCCTTACCACAATCCTGGGAGGTAGGTGTTATTGTTATCCCCATTTAATAATTGAGGTTAAGTGATTTACTCTATCTCTCAGATCTATGGATAGGGCAGAAATTCATAATCAAGCAAGAAATAAACCACATTATAAAGTGCAAAATGGATGATGTTGACTATATTAAATTAAAAAGGGTTTGAACTAATAAAACCAATGTTGTCAAGACTGGAATGAAAGCAGAAAGCCAGGAAACATATAGCTAGGGGGTTCTCATAAAGGTCTCACTTCTCAAATATATAGAGAACTGCATCAAATTTATAAGGTTGCAAGTCATTCTCCAATTGATAAATGGTCAAAGAATATGAATAGAAAGTTTTCAAATAAACAAATTAGACATTTTATACATATATGTATATACATATATATGTATATATATATATATATATATAATCATATGGGAAAATGCTTCAAATCATTACCAATTAGAGAAACACAAGTTAAAACAACTATGAGGTTCTACCTAACACCTATCAGATTGGCTAAGGTGACAAAAAGAAAATTAATACATTGCTGGTGGAGTTGTGAATGAGTCTAATCATTCTGGAGAGCAAGATGTAAATATGCTCAAAGAACAATAAAGCTAATCGTTCCCTTGACTCAGCATACCAATTCTACACCTATATCCAGAAGAAATCATAAAAAAAATGGGAAAAATTCCACATGTTTCAAAGTATTCATAGAAACTCTTTTTTGTAGGGGCAAAGAATTAGAACTTGAGGGGATGCCTATCAACTGGTGAATGATTTAACAAGTTATGGTATATGAATGTTATGAAGTTCTATTATTCTCTAAGAAACTATGAAAGGTCAGATTCTACAGAAGTATGGGACAAATTACAGGAGCTGAGTGAATGGACTAGAACCAAGACAGCATTCTACTCAGTAATCTATGAGTTCTACACTTGTGGTGTAAAAGAGAAAAGTTATTTTTAAAAATAGCAAAGAATTGGAAACTGAGCACTAGCCAATTGGTAAATGGCTAAACAAACTATAGTAACAAATGCAATGAAATGTCATTGTGTCCAAAGAAATGATGAAAAGGAAGGTTTCAGTGAAACCTGGAAAAAGTTAAATTAACTGATAGAGAGTGAAGTGAGCAGAACCAGCATAATTTATATATAGTAATAAAATTGTAAAGACTGAGAGATTTAAAAACTCTGATCAGTGCAATAACTAATCATGATTTCATAGAACTGATAAAGAAGCATGCTGCTCACCTCTTGATGAAAAAATGATAGACTCAAGATGCAGAATGAGAAATGTATTTTTGAGACAGTCAAAACAGAAAATTGTTTTGTTTGACTACACATTTTTAAAGAGGGTTTTTTTACCTCCCCCCCACCAGTGAGGGGGGAAGAGAGAAAATGGATTTTTGTTGATAAAAAAAAAGAATTTTTAATGAAAAAATCACAAAATCAGGAGCCTGCTGAGACCTAGAGGAACCAGACAGGTAGGACCTTCGAGTCAGAAAAACAAAAAATAGCAATTTAAGTAGCTATTGAGGAATTAGAATGTCCAGATAGAGCTAGAGTTACTAAATATTTGTCAAATAATTTGTTAAATACTCTGCCCTAAGAGAATATGGCAAAGGTATATTTTAATCTAAGCATCTGAATTGTATTTTAATTTGAACAGTTCCTCAAACTAATTGGAATAGATACTTATGATATTGTAGAAGAAGAATTAACAAGACCTGGCAAATCATTGCTTTTGTGAGCAAATGTGAGAGTGAAGAATCAAGGATTTCTTCAAGGTTGCAAAACCTGAATGATTGTACAAATGGTTGGACCCTGTTCAGTGAGAGGAAGTTTGGGAATTGGAGTGAATTTAAGGAGAAGATAATGAGGCTCATTTTGAAAATATTGATTTCAAGATGCTTCTAAAGTAGAAATAATCCAGGTAGAAATATCCAGGAGGCTGACAGTCAGGGATGTGGAGTTGGAGCTCAGTAGAGAAATAAAGGCTTTATCATATAGACTTGAGAGTCATCTGCATTAAGAGAATAATTGAATCCTTGGGAAGGATGAAATTATCTTAAAAAGAAGAGAATGGTTGCTATAAAAACTGAACATGATGAATACTGAGGCTTATATAAATTTACATGAATGGATCCAAAGTGAAATAAATAGAATGAGACAATGTATGCAATGTTAAATGGAAAGAAGAAATACCACCAAATAATCAGTGATATTGTGAACCTGTTAAGAACAAGCTTGACATTCACTCAATTTCCAATTCTTTGCCACCACAAACAGGGCTGCTATGAATATTTTTATACAAGTGATGTTTTTACCCTTTTCCATAATCTCTTCAAGGTATAGACCCAGTAGTGGTATTGCTGGATCAAAAGGTATGCATTTTTTTGTTGCCTTTTTGGCATAATTCCAAATTGCTCTCCAGAAAGGTTGGATGAGTTCACAGCTCCACCAACAATGTATTAGTGTCCCAGATTTCCCATATCCTTTCCACCATTGATCATTGTTCTTTCTGGTCATACTGGCCAGTCTGAGAGGTGGTACCTCAGAAATGCTTTAATTTGCATTTCTCTAATAATTAATGATTTAGAGCAATTTTTCATATGACTATGGATCACTTTGATTTCCTCATCTGTAAATGACCTTTGCATATCCTTTGACCATTTGTCAATTGGGGAATGGCTTCTCTTTGTTTTTTTTTAATTTGACTCAGTTCTCTGTATACTTTAGAAATGAGTCCTTTATCAGAAGTACTAGTCATAAAAACTGTTTCCCATTTTACTACATTTCTTTTGGTCTTGGTTAAAGCGGTTTTGTCTGTGCAAGAGCTTTTTAATTTAATATAATCAAAATTGTCTAGTTTATTTTTAATGATGTTCTCCATCTCTTCCTTGGTTATAAACTGCTTCTCTTTCCATAGATCTGATGGGTTAACTATTCCCTGATCTTCTAGTTTGCTTATAATAATGTTTTTTATATCTAGATCCTGTATCTGTTTTCATCTTATCTTGGCATAGGGTGTGAGGTGTTGGTCTCATCCAAGTTTCTGACATACTAACTTACAATTTTCCCAACAGGTTTTATCGAAGAGAGAGTTTTTATCCCAATCGCTGGACTCTGGGTTTATCAAACATCAGATTATTATAATCAATTCCTGCTATTGCACCTAGTCTATTCCACTGATCCACCACTCTATTTTTTACCAATACCAGACAGTTTTGATTACTGATGCTTTATAATATAATTTTAGATCTGGTTGGGTTAAGCCACTTTCTTTTGCAAATTTTTTCATTAAAGCCCTGGAAATTCTCAACTTTTTATTTTTCCATATAAATTTACTTACAATTTTTTCTGACTCATTAAAGTATTTTTTCTTTTGGAATTTTGATTGGTAGGGCACTAAATCAGTAGTTTAATTTTTGGCAGAATTATCATTTTTATTATATTTGCTTGGCCTATCTATGAGCAGTTGATATTTGCCCAGTTATTTAAGTCTGAGTATATGTATGTGATGGAACACTACTGTTCTGTTAGAAACCAGAATGGATGGGAATTCAGGGAAGCCTGGAAGGATTTGCATGAACTGATGCTGAGCGAGATGAGCAGAACCAGAAGAACATTGTACACCCTAACAGCAACATGGGAGTGATGATCAACCTTGATGGACTTGCTCATACCAACAGGGCAACAATCAGGCACAATTTGGGGCTATCTGCAATGGAGAATGCCATCTGTATCCTGAGAAAGAATTGTGGAGTTTGAACAAAGACCAAAGACTATTACTATTAATTTTAATAAAATGTTATCTTATTATGTAATTCTGCTATATATCATACTTCATGTCTCTTCCTTAGGGATATGATTTCTCTCTCATCACATTCAACATAGATCAGTGCATACCATGGAAACAATGTAGAGACTGACAAATTGCCTTCTGTGGGGGGGTGGGAGGGAAGCAAGATTAGGGGAAAAATTATAAAAATCAAAATTAATAAAATCTTTCTAAAAAAACTTGTAGCAAAACAACAACAAAAAATACTCACTTTGTTTTGTTAAAAAGAAAAACAAGAACAAGCTTGACTCCAAAGAGATATAAAAATTACCTGCTCATATTCCTTTCCAGTGCAGAAAGGTTGGAGGAGTTAACCACTATGGAACATTGCATATAACCTCAGATTTTTTCAACATATTGATTGAACTTGCTTTCCTCTTTTTTTAATTAAAAATTTTATATTTATATTATAAGGGAAGGTTCTTTGAAAGAGGAAATAGAGTGATACAGGGAAAATAAAAATGTTAAAAACAAAAGATAGCAAATTTTCCCCTTAAAGTCTTTTTTTTTAGGTTTTTTTTGCACAGCAAATGGGGTTAAGTGGCTTGCCCAAGGTCACACAGCTAGGTAATTATTAAGTGTCTGAGACCAGATTTGAACCCAGGTACTCCTGACTCCAGGGCTGATGTTTTATCCACTGTGCCACCTAGCTGCCCCCCCTCTTAAAGTCTTTAATGAGAAAAATTTCATGACAGAATCTTGGAGAACTTCTGTAGTTAAAGAAAAGGACATGAATGATGCTTTGACAAAGGAGACTGAGGAATTGTCAGAAAGGTAGGACTAAAACTAGATGATAAAACTTAAAGAAAGACCAGAACAATGAAAGTGAAGGGGGAAAGGGGGTTCTGAAAGCAGAAGCTAGCTGACAGTCAGCTAGGTGGAGCAATGGATAAAGGACTGGCCCTGCAGTCAGGAGGATCTGAGTTAAAATCCAGTCTCAAACACTTAATTACTTAGCTGTGTAAACTTGGGCAAGTTACTTAACCCCTTTGCCTTGCAAACCCCCCCCCCCATAAATAATAATAACAAAAAGAAGAAGATGATGAAAAAGAAAACCACATCAAGTTTAGCCACTGGAGATGTAGATTGGAGAGTGAACTTTCAGTTAGTTGGTGACATTGAAAGTCAAATTATAAAGCCAAATGAGTAGTGAATAAGAGGTGAAGAGTGAAAGGTAATAAGCGTGGATGACTTTTTAGAAGGAGGAGTATAGTTAAGTCAACAAATATTTACTAAGCACTTACTATGTTCTGAAAACTATGTTGAGCACTGAGAATACAGATGAAGGGGGGGGGAGGAAGTCCCTTTCCTCAAGGATCTTACATTCTAATGAGGATTGT
Organism: Macrotis lagotis; assembly: GCF_037893015.1. NCBI lineage: Eukaryota > Metazoa > Chordata > Mammalia > Peramelemorphia > Peramelidae > Macrotis > Macrotis lagotis. Next base: position 100,482,960 of record NC_133660.1, on the reverse strand, counting down.
AACACAAAAAAAAGGGGAGTGAAATGGCATAGAAACACAGAAGAGAAAGTATAGGAAATCAGGAGTAGAATCTGGTAAAGAATGAAGGCATAGTTGATCTGGGTATTTCCCTTAAAATGAAGATGGATAAGGAGGCTTTTGTGGAATAGTAGATAAAGTTCACAAAGTCAAGAGTGGGACCTGGAGGAAAATGATAGCTTGAGATGGAAGCGGGGTTATGTGCTTATCTATCTATTTGTTTTAGGATGATGGTGATTCATTATCTTTGTAGGCATCAGTGAAGAAATTGTTATATAAGGAGAGATAGAAGATGAGAAGATGGGAAAAGATCAGAGAGATAAATTCTTAGAAGAAAAGGGATAGGACCAAGAGTCAGAGGCTGATCATGGCAAGAAAAGCTAATGCTTCAGAAATTGAAACCAAGGAGGAGAGAGAATGGGAAATAATGTTTTAGAGATGTAGACTAGGAGAAGAGAAGAAAAGGCTGCTTTGACAGGGAATAGGGAAGATGGTGTAAGAGGCTTGAGGAGAGGGGGCAGCTAGGTGGTGCAGTGGATAGAGCCCTGGCTCTGGAGTCAGGAGGCTCTGAGTTCAAATATGATCTCAGACACTTAATAAATTGCCTAGCTGTGTGACCTTGGGCAAGTCACTCTTAACCCCATTGCCTTAAATAAATAAAAATTACAAAAAAAAAGAGGCTTGAGGAGAGAAGAAAATTGGAACAATGGCCAAGGGGAGTGAAAGAGAATTAATCAGAAAGAATATAAGAATTTCCTTGTATCAATAGGGACTAGATGAGATTGAGTAATAAAAATTCAGTGGAATCAGTCTGTAAAGTTGTGGGACTTCCTTGAACAACACAGGAACAGAGATCAAGATGATTGACTGCCAATAGGAAAAAGGCATAAGGGATTCAAGAGTAGAAGACTGTATAGTTGAAATTGTCAGTTCTAAGGTCAAAATTTAAAAGAGAGGAAAGGGAACCAGTGAAAATATTGTGAATGGCGGGGAATGTTGATGAATGGAGGTCTCATTAAGGAGTCATAATAGGATTAGGAGGATTAAGGCCTAAGAGAGGAGAAAGGATAGGGTCAGAGAAGAAATTAAGAATTCTGCATAATAGATGTAAAATACTTAAATATGCAAACCTCAGAGATATTACCAATGGGCTCCAGAAAACCACAATAAAATAAATATCACAATAAAACTAGTCATATGAATTTTTTTTATTTCTCAGTGCATATAAAAACTATGTTTACACTATCCTGTAGTCTATTAAATAAATACTTTAAAAAGTACAGGCTTGAATATAAACTATTTTATTGCTAAAAAAATGTTAACCATCATCTGAGTCTTCAATAAATTATAAACTTTTTTTGCTGGTGGAGGCTCTTGTCTCAGGGTTGATGCTTACTGACAGATTGCTGAAGATTGGGGTAGCTGTAGCAGTTTCTTAATATAAGACAACAAAGAAGTTGGCCACATCGATTGACTCTTTCTTTCACTTGAATACTTAGAAGCCATTGCAGGATTATTAATTGGCTTAATTTCAATTTGTGTCTCAGGGAATAGAGAGACCTCAGGGGAGGGAGAGAGATCAGAACAGCTGGTAGGTAGAGCAGTCAGAATACATACAACATTAATCAATTAAATCCTTCCTTTTAAATAGGTAGTGTTGTAGAGACCAAAATAATTACAATAACTTCAAAAATCACTGATCACAGATCACCATAACATATATAGTAGTAAAAGAAAAGTTTGAAATATTTTGAGAATTACTAAAGTGTCACAGAAAAATAATGTGAGCATGCTATTAGAAAAATGATGCCAATAGACTTGTTCAATGCAAGGTTGTCACAAACCTTCACTTTGTAAAATCAAAAAAAAAACAAAAATAAACAAAAATTAAAAATTAAAAAAACAACATCTACAGAGTGCAACAAAACAAAATGCAATAAAATGAGGAATGTCTATGTGAAATTAGGAACAAGAGTATAACCAAAGACATCACCCACTTTGTGTATGGTTGGAATGGGATGAAGGTGTAAGTAATGGGAGTTGGGGGAATTGATTAATAGGGTGTTTGAGGAGATATTAGCATCCATACTGAAGTCCCTAGGTTTGAGGGCAGGTGTCAAGGATGGGGGCGGGGGGAACCGTGATCTAGAGATATGGAAAAACGGGGGACCAGTAGATAACAACAAAAGGATGTGGATAGTCATAAAGATGGATGGTGAACACCTTGAAATAGCAAAAGATGCCAGGTTATGGTGTCAGAAAGAAGAACATTAAAGAGCAAAGAATATGTCCCAGGGAATGTGAATATTAGAGAGAGAGAGAGAGAGAGAGAGAGAGAGAGAGAGAGAGAGAGAGAGAGAGAGAGAGATAGGGATGAGGGGGTTCTGGGAGAGCAAGAAGATGAAGAGTATTATAGGAAGAGGCATAAGATTTTGTTAATGATATTAACATAATGATGGTAAAGATTTTGTTAAGGATAGAACAAGTGTTTCTGAGGACACAGTGAAACTGGAGGACAGTGTGGGTAGAGCTAAAGTAGGGAACGAGAGAGCCTGGAGTAGTATGGCAATGCCAAGGTTGCTGTTGGTGGTGGGTTTTTGTTTTTGTTTTGCACAGGCAGCCAGCTACTCTGAATTGCTTCTGAATAACTTGATTTAGGAAAGGAGTAGGAGGATTTTAAAATATTTGCCCAAGATGACATAAATTCACAGTTTAAGAATTTCTCAGGGCAAAGATGAGAAAGTGAGTGGGAGGAGGGGGAGGAGCTCAAAGGAAGGTCAAGTGTTGGTTGCTAGAGCCTTGACAACCTACCAGGGTGAATGGAAAATGGGTGGTAATAACCTAGTCTGTAGAGACTACAGTACCCCACCCCCACCCCATAATCTCTCTGGAGAAGCCCAGGGGAAAAGGGGGCAGGGTCCTCTATTTGCAGCATAACCCCTGATTGCTATCAGAAGAGAGGCAGGCAAAGAAGGATCCTGTAGGGAGAGGAAGGTGAGTCTTTCTACAGTTCCTGGAAGGAGGGAAAAGGACTAAACAGCAACAGTGGAGCAGGGCATGAACCTTCTCCGAAGCAAATGCAGATGTCAGCAAAGAGGGGAGAGAACTTGCAGAGGAGAGCCTGCAGTCTCACTGGGATGGGCGGGCTCTATCTGAAATCGGTACCTCACAGAGTTGTTATAGGACTCAAATGAAATAATGTATGTGAAGTGCTTGACAAACTTTAATGAATGATATAAATGTCAGTTGTTATTATTATTAAGTCATTTCCTGGCTCTCCCAGGGTTTGGCATCTGCCTTCTTATCCCTAGCAGCGTGGGCCCAATGTGACACCTAATCAGGTCTCCAAGGGCTCATGATTCCTCCCCTTTCCTTCTATACCTGGAAGCAAAAGGAGAAAGCAAAGCCATCTGTGCCCTCCATTTGCCAATACAATTCCCTTAGCTTTGGACTACAAGATGTTCTCTCCCTACCTCTGGCTGTCTCTCATCCTAGTCCCCCAAAGTCATGGCTAGCTTCATCTCTGAAGTTAAAAACAAACCTTTGTTACAGCTCAATGTGGATTAACAGCCTGCTATGTGTCTAACATTGATTCAGCCTTGGAAGGTATAGAACTTACATAGGACAAGGATCTCAGTCTTGGGAAGTTTGTATTCCTTAAACATTAAGCACATTGGTTCTGTGACTTTATACAGCCTGATCTCTGACACAATCATACTACTCCCTTTTGAGGCTTCACAGTTAGAAATTTAAACAGAACAATCGTGAACAGTAATTACGTTTGTGTCAATTTCTACATTTTAAGTTTTAAGTTACAATTTAAACATTATTATAATATACCATATGACATAATGTAACATAATGTAATATATAATATAGTGACTATAATATTAGACAATTTTAGCTCATATCCTATCTCTCACAGACCTTGATATGCCTAGACCTTAGCTCCCAATCGTTTTATTTACTCTATATGCAATAAGAATTTAGTTAGAGAATAACATCCAAATAAATATCTGGCACACAAAAACCTTGTTTTGAATGGAGGGAGGGCTTGGATATAAGGGAGGGAGTCTGGAGCTGTGATTTCACCAGCATATAGATGAAGAAACTCCATCCACCAAGTAGATCTGTAAATCTACAGTCAGAGAGAGTTGTCTGGGGCACAGGGAGGTGAAGTGATATGCCCAAGGTCACCTAGCCTGTATGTGTAGGAAGTGGGACTTCTTGATTCTCCAGCCCACACCTTGTCTCCACTTTATTGGGCTGCATGAATTAATAAAAAATGACCCCTGTGCTAGATACAAGCTAAACAGAATTGAAAATTCTCATCTTATCCACCTAGTCTGGAAAAAATGGTATTCATGAAGTGGGAGTTAAGGAGTGATTAGAATAAGAAGAGAGGAGACTCAGAAGCAGATGAATAAGGTCTGAGCATGGTGTTTTACTAGTCCCCAATATCTTATTGCTTCACTTCTCCTATTGCCTTGGGTGAGGCTAAGCAGTTCCATGGTGCACTTGGCTGTTCCTCCAGTTCTACTTGGAAATGACCTAACACCCCACCTCAGCCTGGGGCCCCACAGGTCTACCCCTCTAAAAATGCCTTGGAGACATCCTTCCTCTTCAAGTTTTGGCACCCTTCCTGCCTGATACAGCCAAAACCCACAGACGACATAAGGTTAGTTCAGGCATTACAAACTTCTAGCTCAGGAGTTGGAAAGCAAGTCATTAAAAAAAAAAATGAGTGGGGAAAGCTTGTGGGTCAGAAGTAGTCCTGATTTCTCTGTTTTGCTTTGCTTTTTTCCCCAGAATAAGCTCCTCATTTTCAAATTGGTTGACTCAAAGGGCAGAGGGATGGGGTGGGGGCGGGGCTGAGACTGGGGAATTCACTTTTATTTTTTCATCTCAGATGTAGAAGCATAATCTTGTGTACTTGGGATCATAAATTTCCCAGAAGGAGCCTTTCATCCTAAGCTGGACAGAAATGCAGGCCCCCAAGTTAAGTATATGTTATCCCCAAAAGATACTACTACATCTTATTGATATTCAAAAAATGAAAAGCTCCTCCATTTTTCCCCTCTTTAGAATATTCCGTCTGCTCTTGATTCTAATAAGCTTCCCATGGCTTATTTATGGAGCTGCTTGGTATAATCTTTGACTCCTCCCTCTCCTTCATCTCTCCTATCCTAACCATTTCAGATCTTGCCATGCAATCTCTTGAATCCAATCTCAACTCCTTTCACATAACTTCCATTTTGCTTCAGGTCCTCCTCACTTTCCTCTTTTAAAAATTTTCATTCTGTAAAGTTTTATTCATTTTTTAATTTTATGAAATTTAATTCATGAAATAAAACAACCATTTCCATAACACAGTAGAATAAAATAAAGATGATTGCACATGAAATTATAAATCTTTTATGTATAGCTTTCTCTTCCTTTTAAATATCTAATAAAGTTATCATTTACATTTATTTTTATTTTTATCTCTTGCCTAAACTATTGGAACAACCTCTCTCTCTCCTGACTTTAGTCGGTCTTCCACAATAGTGGCAAAGTGATTTTCTTATTGATTGACTATCCATGTCATCCCCCTACTCAATAAATTTCTAGACTCATATTGCTTCTAGAATCAAAGACAAACATTTTTGTTTAGCTTCAAAGCCTTGAGCCAACCTGTCTTGTTTGATTGATTGACATAAAGTTTTATTATTTGTAAAGTAGGCCTAAGAACCTTTGCTCGGACTATTCTAAAGCTGAAATGACACAGTAGACTTTATCTGGCACTTCACAGTCAGTAGAGTAGGAATTAAGAGATTTTTGAAGGTTCAAGCAAGGTATAATTATGCTAAAGCTATTTACTGCCCATCTTTAAAAAAATTATCTTTGTCAATAGCCTGGCCATTTGATAACTACTAAAAGGCTTGTCCATTAATATTTTAGATAAAATAAAAGGGGTGTGTGTGTGTGTGTGTGTGTGTGTGTGTGTGTGTGTGTGTGTGTGTTGTATCTTGTAGACACTGAACAATGAGTACTTAGCACAATGTATGGCCCTGGAACAGATACTTAATGCATATTTGTTGATTGACTGATTGGACCCAGAATTGAACAAAAGGAAGAGAGTGGGCTGTATTAACTTTGGGAACTATAGAATTATTTGAATGTCTCCAAGCTTCCCCCTCTAAACAAAGGTCCATTTTTGTAATATCAATATTTTATCAGTAGTATTGTACAACTGAGAGTTATAGAATATAGTCATCTCCATTGAATTAAAAATAATTTTCAGCTAGAGAGAAATGGAAAGGTACATGGTAGTTATGGGAAGAATATAATACAACATGAATAAGGAATTATTAAAGAAAATCTGAATAAAGGGTGTCATATAAGAAACACATGAGTGAAAAAAATATCAGTTGGAGGCATGGTGAGAGAAAGATTGGGTCATATCTTTAAGATATAAAAAGAATGCAAGGAAGGCACTGAGCACATTGGGAAAACTCCCCATAACTTATAAGAAGACTCAGATAAAAGAAGAATAGTATGACAGGTATGGATGAGGTAGGATCTGCATTACTACTGGAATTACTGGATTACTGGTATCTCATCTTCCATCAGGCTTTGGTTCCTAAAGTTAACTCTGGATAAGATAAAAATTAAAAATAGTTGTAACAGAAAATAGTTGAAGCTGAAAATCAGTTAAACTGGCTAACTTTGAATTCTTTCCCATGAGAAGGCTTCCTAACTACTGAATAAGAAATAGAGTGTTTGGTTAATGTTTAGGCAAACAATATACAGCAACTTAGTGATGATAAATCCAAAGATTTGGGGCAAGACCTCACTATCTGACAAAAACTACTGGAAAGACTGCTTAAAAATAGTCTGGCAGGAACTAGACATAGTCCAGCATCTCACACCATAAACCAAGATGTGCTCAAAATGAGTACATGATTTAGATTTAAAGGTGGCAAGCTTTCTTAATAAAGTTCTCTTTCCTCAAACACATAGGGAACTGAGTCATATTTATAAAAATAAGACTGATCAAAGCATATGAACAGACTTTTCAGAAGAAAAAATCAAAGCTATTTGAAAAAAATGGTTTAAATCACTAATAATTAGAAAAATGAAAATTAAAATAACTGAGATACGGTTTCACATCCATTGGATTGAGATGACCAAAATAAAAAAAAAATGACAAATACTCAAGGGGAAATAGAAAAACAGAAACAGCTGGGGACTACTCCAACTATTTTGGAGAACAATTTGGAACTTTGCCTAAAGGCAGATTGTGCATTCTCTTTGACTCAGCAATACCACCACTAGCTATATACTTCTAAGAGAGGAAAGAAAAAGGAAAAGGACCCCTCTATACCAAAAATACTTATAGCAAGTCTTTTGGTGGTGACAAAGAAATGGAAACCAGAGAGAATTAGGAATGGCTAAACAAGTTATGCATATATGGATGATGAAATACTATTATTCTGTAAGAAATGATAAAGGGGATGATTTCAGAAAAACCTGCAAAGACATATAAACTGATTCAAAGTGAAGTGAGAAGAACTAGGAGAACAATCTATAACAATGACATTACAAGGAAAATCAACTATCAAAGATTTAGCAAGATTATTACAATGATTCATAACAATTTCAAGGGACTCATGAACAAATGCTATCTACATCCATATGAATAACTAATGGACTTGAGTACAGATTGAAGTATATATTTCTCTTTTTTTTTACTTTTCCTTCTAACTCCCCCTTATAATATGGCTGATATGTAAATAGTGTGGCATAATTTCATATGTATGATGGGGTATTATATTTCTTGCCTTCTCATGGATAGGAAAAGGGATGGAAGGAGAGAAAGAATTTGGTATTGAAAATAAACAGAAAGGGCAGCTAGGTGGTGAAGTGGATAGAGTACCAGGTCAGGAGTCAGGAGGACCTGAGGTCAAATACAATCACGATTCAACACTTACCTATCCATGAGACCTTGGGCAAGTCATTTAATCCATTTCTTTGACCAAAAAAAAAAATAAGAAAATAAACAGTAAAAAGAGTAATATCCAACTTAGGCAGGGATTTAAAAAGAACATATAGGCATAGGTCTTTTTTCACAACATGATGTGATTTTACTAAGGTCTGTGAAACTATCAGTCCTGAGTACTTGTGGAAAATTATGGCAATTTTTACTTTTGCTAGCAGTTTGTCAGCATTTTTTCTTTTCTTTATTATTTATTCTCATTTTGTACAATGTTTTGTTATACATTAATAAAATATTCTTGTTTAAGAGTAAACAAAATATCCCCTACCCCCCAAAAAATATAGACTCACTTGAGTGATAAAGGGGAGAGAAAAAAATTAAAATTAAAATTAAAAAATAATAGTAATAATTATAGGTATGGCCAGGTGGCGCAGTGGACAGAGCACCAGCTCTGGAGCTAGGAGCACCCAAGCCCATATCTGACTGCATACCCCCCCAACAATCACCCAGCTGTGTGACATGCAAGACACCCCAACCCCACTGCCCTGCATAAACCAAAAAAAGAAAAAAAAAGACCCAAAATAAAATAAATTAGTAATAATAGTAGGGGCGGCTGGGTGGCGGACAGAGCATTGGCCCTTGAGCCAGGAGCACCCCAGTCCGAATCTGGCCTCAGACACCCAACCAGCCCCAGGAAAGACACCCAGCCCCATTTGCCCTGCAGCCCCCCAAAATAATAATAATAAAAAAATGTGCTTCAGTCTGTGTTCCAACACTACGAACTTGTCATGGGTGGATCACATTCTTTATGATAAGTCCATCACAAAAGCTACTTTCATATTTTTCCACCATTGCCATTGCTGATCACAACTCCCTCCTTTCGTATTTTTCCACTACCATGTACTATATTTTCTCTCTCTCCTTTCACTGACTCTGCTGTAGGGTAGCTGAGTGGCACAGCAGACAGATCCCTGGCCCTGGGGCCTCCCACTATCACCCCTTAGGCCCAGCATCCACCTGGCGCTATGGTCCTGGACAGGCCATCCAATCCCAGCCCCTTGCTAGAAATAAAAAAGAAAATATGTTATATCTGACCATTCTTCCCCCATGGTCCATCCTCTCCTCCTTAATCCACACCCTCACCCCTTCCCCCTGTCCCCCCCTCTCCTTCTTACTCCAGATGTTTATACTCCATTGAGTTTATATGCTATTTCCTCTCCTAGCCACTTCTGATGAGAGCGAAGATTCCCTCATTCCCCCTTGCCTTCCCCCCTTCCATATCATTGCAATAGCTCATTTTAATGAAGAAAAATCATATTATATGAAATATCTTGGCCTATTCCCCCCTCTCCTTTTTCTTTCTCCCATTACATTTCCCTTTTTTCTATTGACTCCATTTTTACACCATATTTTATCTTCAAATTCAGCTTTCTCCTGTGCTTCATCTGTAAAAGCTCCTTCTACCTGCTCTATTAATTGAGAAGGTTCATATGAGTATTATCAGTGTCATTTTTCTATACAGGAATATATGCAGTTCATCATCATCACCATTAAGTCCCTCATATTTTCCCCTTCTCCACCAATCTCTATGCTTCACCTGAGTCCTGTGTTTGAAGATCAAACCTTCTGTTCAGCTCTGGCCATTCCAACAGGAACATTTGAAATTACCCTGGTTCATTGAAAGTCCAACTTTTTCCCTGGAAGAGGACATTCATTTTTGCTGGGTAGTTGATTCTTGGTTGCATTCTTAGCTCTTTTGCCTTCTGGTACATTATATTCTGAGTCCTACGAACTTTTAATGTAGTTGCTGCTAAGTCCTGTGTGATCCTGATTGCAGCTCCATGGTATTTAAATTGTGTCCTTCTGGCTGCTTGTAATATTTCCTCTTTGACTTGGGAGTTCTGGAACTTGGCTATAATATTCCTGGGGGTTGGTTTTTTGGGATCTCTTTCTTGGAGTGATCTGTGGATTCTCTCCATTTCTATTTTGCCCTCTGCTTCTAGGATATCAGGGCAATTTTCCTGTAGTAATTCTTTGAAAATGATGTCAAGGCTCTTTTCCTGATCATAACTTTCAGGTATTCCAATAATTTTTAAATAATCTTTCCTAAGTCTGTTTTCCATATCAGTTGTTTTTTCAATGAGATGTTTCACATTTTCTTCTAATTTTTCTTTCTTTTGGTTTTGAAGTATTGAGTCCTGATTTCTCATAAATTCAGCACTCTCCCTGAGTTCTATTCTTTGTCTGAAGGATTTGTTTTCCTCAGAGAGCTTTCTTATCTCTTTTTCCATCTGGCCAATTCTGCGTTTTTTAAAGCATTCTTCTCCTCAATAACTTTTTGAACTGTTTTATCCATTTGACCTAAGCTGGCTTTTAGCATGCTATTTTCATCAGCATTTTTTTGGATCTCCTTGACTAAGCTGCTGACTTCATTTTCATGTTCTTCCTGCATCTTCTCTTTCATTTCTTTTCCCAGTTTTTTGTCTAACTCCCTCATTTGATTTTCAAAGTCTTTTTTGAGCTCTGTCACAGCCTGAGCCCAATTTCTGTTTTCCTTGGAGTCTTTAGATTCAGGAGCTTGTGTTTCCCCAATCTTCAGACTGAGTGTTTTGATCCTTCTTGGGCTCACAGGCAAAATATTTCTCAGTGGTGTTCCTCTTGTTTCTCTGTTTGCTCATTTTCCCAGCCTTAGCCTGGTTTTGGGGTGCTTCCTGAGCTTTTGGGACACTCCCACAAGGGTCTCAGTGTGTGTGTGTGAGGCTCTGTCCTCCCTTCTGGTCTATGAATGACCATATGAGCCCCCCTCTTCCACAGGGCTGAGGTGGGGGGGGACCCTGCTGTTCTATTGGAGGGCCTAGACTGTGATCAGGATCTGAATGTGGTCAGAACCCCAGAGTCCTGTTCCAAGGGCAGTCTCTCTCTCTCTCTCTCTCTCTCTCTCTCTCTCTTTACTCCCCTCCCTAGGTTCAATGGGCTCATGCCCTGGGGACTCCTGCTTACCCACTCTGCTTGCTTCTGTTTCCTTCATCTGGACTGCCTTGGCCAGGCTGCTCACTGTGTGCCCTGAGGGCTGGGCTTCACGTTTTTGCTCTGGCAGAGTTCCCCCCGCCCCTTTCCCCCAATTTGTGCCTGGTGCTCCCCAGGGCATAGATCAGGAAACTCCCCCCTGCTGTGAGCCGTGGCTCCCAGCGCCCTGGGACTGCCTCCGGGAGGCTGAAGTTCTTTCCCTCTGGGGGGGCCACCCCTCTGATGGGCCACTGAAGTTTATCAGTATTGAATGTCACTTTCATGATGGAATGTTTCTTGGGATTCTGGATAATGGACAGTGCTCTCCTGCTTTCCCAGTTGCTAATGGAGTGAAAGGGATATGCAACTTGTTCTTATGCTTTTTAGCATGATGTACCTTCAAAAAGGATAAAAATAACAAAGTTCATCTACCATGTTGATGGTAAATTATTTATCTGAAAAGGCTACAAGTTAAAACTAAAATGGAGGGAGAATTAGTGAATGACTTTTTGTTTGCAGATGAATGTGCTCTTGATGCATCAAAGTATGGATTGATCTTCTGCTGCTTGTGGTAATTGTGATCTAACAATTAACACCAAGAAAACAGAAATTATCCTCCAATCAGTACCATAGCATCTATAAGCATAACCATTGGTTATAGCAATTGGAGAAATTTTGAATGCTGTGGAAAAGTTTACTTATCTTGCAGTATATTTTACAGGAAAGTAGAGAAAGATGATGAGATTGATGCACTTATTGCCGATGCTAGTTCAGAGTTTAAGAATCTTCAAAAGAAAGTATGTGAGAGGGAGAAAAGGTATTAGACTATTAGACCACCTATGAAAATGAAGGTCTATAGAAGCATTATCCTGACCTCCTTGATGTAAGCCTATGAAAAACCTAAGTAGTCTACCAGTGCCATGCCAGGAAACTAAATTGCTTTCATTTCAATTGTCTTAGGAAGATTCTGAAAATTACCTGTCAAGATATGATTCTGTAAATTGAGGTTCTTTCTTAAGCCAAACTCTACTATAAAGAGCAAAATTCCAAATGGGCTGACAACATTGTTCCAATGTCAAAAGTACTTTTGCCTAAAAGACTATTTTTATTGAGAATTCACACAAGGTAAGTGTTCACTTGGAGGTCAGAAGTGATACAAGGGCACTTTCAATGTCTTTCTGAAGAACACTGAAATAGAGTGTGAGACACTGGCACAGGATATCTAGTATGGTGTGCTTGCCTCAAAGAAGGTACCATACTCAAAGCAGAACTGCAGTAGCTACAAGGAAGTATGAGGTCCACAAATTTGGAGACAAATTTACTCCAGATATTCACATGGACTAGTTGTGCCCAATCTGTGATATAGCCTCCCATGCTCATATTGATCTGCTGAGTCACACTATACCTTGACTCCAACATCACAGTGTTATAATTTTGGTCCTCTCCAACAACAAAGGAACAATTATCAAACATCAAGATTAAATGACTATAAATTCAGTATATTTTCAACAATAAAAATATTTTAAATGTGATAAAAGATGTCATATATATGGTCAAGATGATCATATATCATTCTGTCTGTCAGATTCATAGTAAAGAGAGAAATTTTTTACCAAAAAAGAAATAGAGTACATTAAAAATTGCAAAATGGTTGATTTTGACTGCATTAAATTAAAAAGTTTTTGCACTAATCAAACCAATGCTGCCAAGATTAGAAGGAAAACAGAATGCTAGGAAACAATTTTCTTAGCTGATAAAGATCTTGTTTCTAAAATATAAAGAGAACTGAATCAAATTTATTAAGGTTCAAGTCATTCCCCAATTGATAAATGGTCAAATGATATGAACAGGCATTTTAAAATGAAGAAATTAAAGCTATATATAATCATTTGAAAAAATGCTGCAAATCATTACTGTTTGGATAAATTAGGCACCATCTCATACCTATCAGATTTGCTAAGATGACAAAAAAAGGGAAAATGATCAATATTGGAGAGGTTGTGGGAGGATTGGGACATTAATGCATTGTTGTTGAAGTTATGAACTGATTCAACCATTCCAGAGAGCAATACAGAAATATGCCCCAAAAGCAATAAAACTGATCATATCCTTTGACTCAGCAATATCAATACTAGGCCTATAATCAGAAGAAATCATAAAAAAATGGGAAAAGTCCTTCATGTTTCAAAGTATTCTTAGCAGCTCTTTTTGTAGTGACAAAGAATTGAAAATTGAGGGAATGCTCATCAATTGGGGAATGGCTGAACAAGTTATGGTGTATGAATGTTATGGAATATTATTGTTCTATAAGGAACCAAAAAGCAAGGAATGAATTATAGAAACTAATGCTAAGTGAAGGGAGCAGAACCAAGAGATTATTGTACACATTGACAACAACATTGTGAGTTGATCAGTGTTGATGGATGCAGCTCCCCTCAAAGAACAAGGACAACCTCAAAGACCTGTTAGGGACTATACTATCTACATTCAAAGGAAGAAAAACAAAACAAAACAAAACAAAGAAAAACCTACAGAATCTGAATGAACACTACATTCACTTTTTTAGGAATTTCTTATTTCTTTCTCTGTAAATACAATAAACACAAATGTGTTATATACAATGTTCAGCAGACTATTTGCCATTTAGAAGAGGCAGGTGAGAGAGGGTGGAAAGAAATTATGTAACATAAACAGGCAAATGCATGTGGATGTATGTTGAAAAATTTTCATAACATGTAATTGGAAAAATAAAATATCAATCATGTAAAAAATGATCATTTATTTTAAAAAATTAATAAGTATGGACAAACCCCCAAAAGGTTTTAACTATATTGAGTAAGATATATGTACTACCTCTTTTCACTCTTAGAATATGAGTTTCTTGAGTACCAGGCTGCTTTGTGTTGTTATTTATTTATTTTTTAAATTTTTGAAAGGTTTTATTTATTTTGATTTTTACATTTTCCCCCCAATCTCGCTCCCCCCCCCAATAAAAGGCAGTTTGCTAGTCTTTGCATCATTTCCATAGTATGGATTGATCTAAGTTGAATGTGATGAGAGAGAAATTATATCCTTAAGGAAGAAACATATAGCATGAGATATAGCAGAATTACATAATGAGACAACTTTTTTTTTAATTAAAGGTAATAGGGGCGGCTAGGTGGCGCAGTGGATAAAGCACTGGCCCTGGAGTCAGGAGTACCTGGGTTCAAATCTGGTCTCAGACAATTAATAATTACCTAGCTGTGTGGCCTTGGGCGAGCCACTTAACCCTGTTTGCCTTGCAAAAAAAAAAACCTAAAAAAAATTAAAAGTAATAGTCCTTGATCTTTGTTCAAACTCCACAATTCTTTCTCAAGATACGTATGGCATTCTCCACCACAGACACCCCAAAATTGTGTCTGATTGTTGCCCTGTTGATATGAGCAAGTCCATTAAGGTTGATCATCACTCCCATGTTGCTGTTAGGGTATACGATGTTTTCCTGGTTCTGATCATCTCGCTCAGCACCAGTTCATGCAAATCCTTCCCCACTTCCCTGAATTCCCATCCCTCCTGGGTTCTAATAGAACAATAGTGTTTCATAACATACATATACCACAGTTTGTTTAGCCATTTCCCAATTGATGGACATTCCCTCAGTTTCCATTTCTTTGCCACCAAATTTGAATTCTTAGCATTAACTCAATGCTTTGTAAATAATAAAAATTAATAATTTTTTCACTCATTCATTCACTTTCTCCTTTCCTTTCTTTTTCCATTTTTCCTTTTCCCTTCCTTCCTTCCTTCCTTCCTTCCTTCCTTCCTTCCTTCCTTCCTTCCTTTCTCTCCCTCAATTTCCCTCCCTCTCCCTCTCTCTCTCCCTCTCCCTCTTCCTCTCCCTCTCCCTCTTCCTCTCTCCCCCTCCTCTTCTCTCTCTTCTCTTCTTTTTTTCTCTCTCTCTCTCCCTCTTTCTTTATCTCTCTCTCTCTCTGTTCCTCTCTGTCACACACATATAACTAAACACACTCACACACCAATTCTATGGAGGCTAATTAGTCAATAGGATGAGAAGGCATGGATGAGTTATGATAATTAGTGGGAGAAGAAGTCTCTAACCTTATAGTGACCCCTATCTCTTGTCATTTCACCCTACCCCAGACCTCTGCCTCTATTATTACTGATAGAAGAAGGAATATTAGAGTAGACAGCAAATGCTACACTTCATCAGCTATCCTTGGAAAATGGAGAAAAAACTCTATTGAGTAGAACATTTCTCCTCAAATACACCTGTCAACAAAATTAATACCAGCCAGGAAATATTTCCAGTTAGATTATAAGCAGTTCTGTCTTCTGTGGTCATACACAGTCTAGACATAGAGAATAAAATGGTATTTTATATTCACAGACTGTGTTATAGTTTCCAAGCATTATTTCCTATATATTATTATGTTGTTCTTTTTTTTTCAGGTGTGTCTGACTCTGTAATCTCATTTGAGATTTTCTTGGCAAAGAAAGTAGAGAGGTTTGCTATTTTCTTCTCCAGTTCACTTTACAGATGCAGAAACTGAGGCAAACAGGGTAAAATGACTTGCCCAGAGTCACACAGGTAGTAAATATCTGAGATTGGAACTCATGAAGAGGAGTCTTCCTGACTCCAGACTCAGGATTCTATCTACTGTGCCACCTAGATTTTATTTATTACTATCACATTCAATATTTGAAGAACTGATATGTGGAAGAGGGAACTAGGACTACCTGGGATAAGATACACGACTGCTTAATCCAAGGAAGAATCTTCCACAAGTCTAGTCTGCCCCAGATTTCCTCCCCATCACTGGAGATATGCCAATGAAAGCTGAAAGACTCCTTATCAGGGATGCTGGAGAAGTCTTAAGTATGAATTGGGTGTGTCCCTTCTATAGCTGAGATTCTGTGCTCACATTTGAACCCAATTGAATAAGCACTCATTCATCAAGCATTATAAATGTACAAGGCAATGGGCTGGGATAGAAAGAAAAAAAATGGAAAACAGTCCCTTGATTAAAAGAGTTTACAATCTACTACTCTGATTTTCACATTAAATCCATGAGGCAGATTTGTTGCTCAGTATTTCATTCATTTGTGTTTAACTCTTCATGACCTTATGGACCATAGCATGCCAGTATTATCTCTGAGGTGTTCTTGGCAAATATACTGAAGTGGTTTGCCACTTTCTTCTATTGAAAATTAAGGCAAACAGGAATTAAATGACATGTCTAGGATCACACAGATCTTAAGTGTTTGAGGTTGAATTTTAACTCAGATCTTCCTGATCCAGGCCTGGCACTCTAACCACGAAGCAACCTAATTGCTTCATGAGACAGACAGTGTAGGCATTATGAAGTTTTGACCAAGAAACTGAGTCCTAAGATCTCCAAGCACAAGAGTCCTCAGGAAATAACTAATTAAATTCCCACCCAAATAAGAATCACCCTAAAACACACCCAAGTGGTTAGTCAGTCTTCATTTAAAGATCTCAAGAGAAGAGGATCATATAGTCAACTGAGGCAGAGGTGCTACCTATAGCAAAATGGGAGAAAGGCAGTTTCTTATGTACATCAAGTCTAAATCTGCCTTTTTACAGACTTCACCTATTATTCCATGTTCTGTCTTCTAAGGCCCAGAAGTATAAATATAATTGCTCTTCCATGTAACAACCTTTCAGTTGTTTGAATTATTTTAGCTATTTGAATACAGTTATTATGCCCCCCCCAACTCTTTTCTTTCCTAAGATAAATATCCTCAATTCCTTTAACTGATATTCATTCAGCATGACTTCTTCCCAAAATCAGAAATTTCCTTTCTAAAATGTGGTATCCAGGCCTGAGCCCACTGCTTTATATGAGGCAACATGGAGCAGCCAACTGTGGCCAGGCTCTAATCTCCCTAGTCCTGGACACAAGGTCTCCCAAGGCAGCCTAGTATGGCATTAGCTTTTGTTTGTCACTTCACACAGTTGGCAAGTACTGAGAATTCAGTTTACTAAGAATCCCTTCAAAGGAAGTGCTTTCTAGTCATTCCTCCCTCACCTTGGACTTGTGAAGTCAATATTTTTAACCCAACTGTTAGACTTTATAGTTTTCTCTGTTTCATTTCATTTTTATTAGATTTGACAAAATATCCTAATCTGCCAATATCTTTTATAATAATAAATATCATCCAGGACATCTAGGTGGCACAGTGAAAAGAGCATCAGGCCTAGGCTCAACTTCTTGAGTTCAAATCTGGCCTCAGAAGCTCTCTGGTGACCCTGGTCAAATCAATTAATTGCTTGCCTTAGTTTCCTCATCTGTAAAATGAGTCGGAGAAGGAAATAGGAAAGCATTCAATAGCTTTGCCTAGCCCCAAATGAGAGGACAAAGAGGTGAAGACAATTAAGAAGTTACTGAACAATATAGCAACATCAAATATCATCTAGCAGGTTAGATATCTATTGCAGGGTTTGTTAATTATCAGATAAACTTTCTATCTATGACTTTAAGTCATTGATTTAAAAAAATACAAGATTCTTGGGCACTCCAATAGAGACCTTCCAAGTTGACACTGAACAGTAATGATTAATTTGGGCTTTCTGCATTCATTCTAAGTCATTTCCTTCTTTCCAACTTCATATTGCTATTGAGAGTATCATTATCCTCCCAGTGACCCAGGCTCACTACCTGGGGGTCATCTGGGACTCCCTACTTTCTTTCATTTATCACATCTTACAAATCCTGCCAATTCTACCTTCTTAATATCTCTCATATATTTCCTTTTCTTTCCTTTGAAACTGTCACCACCCTGGTACAGTTTCTCATTACCTCATTCCTGACTTATGGAAATTGGCTTATAGTTTGAGCTTTCTGTCTCACCTCTCCCCACACCAGTCTGTCCTCCACTCAGCTGTCAAATATCTTCCCAAAGCATAAATCTGACAGTGTTACTTCCTTGTTCATTGAGCTCCAGTGGCTCCCAATGGCTTCCAGGATCCAAAAGAAAATCTCCATTTGGTTTAAAATGTTCTTCACCACCTGTCACTCCCACCTTTCCAATCCTCTTACTTCTATTTCCAGTACTCTGATTGAGTGACTCTGGCCTCTTAATCATTTCTCAAACAAGACACTCCAGAATCTGATTTTTCCCCCTAATAGTTGGAATTCTCTCCCTCTACACTTCTGCTTCCTGGCTTCCTTCAAACAAATCACTTAGCTCCTGCCTCAATTTCTTCAACTGTTAAATGGAGTTACCTCCCAGGTAGGTGAGGATCAAATGAAATAATATTTATAAAGCACTTTGCATAGTGTCTGGCACGAGTTCTTGATAGGGATGCTGTTCCCCCTCACCTTTCCTTCCCACATTTCCCAGGCTCCTTAATAAAGCTCATATCTTCTGCCTATAATTATAGCTTATCTGAACTCAGTTTGCATATTATTTCCCCCATTAGGCTATAAGTACTTTGAGGATCTGGACTGTTTTTACCTTTCTTTGCATCTGCAGAGTTTAGCACAGTATTTGATTAATAATGTGATAGAGGAAGTGCCAGTTGACTCTGGTCATATTCTCTTTTGCTGAGCTTAAGAGAGAGAAAAACCTGGACCTTTGAAAAGCATGCAAGTATGTGTGATCAATGGCAAGTGGCACATGCAAATATGTATGATCAATGGTGGCACATGCAAGTATGTGTGATCAATGAATACCTATATATTATCCTCTATCATACTTCTCTGTCTTTTTCAATGATAGCATTAAAGATTTCTAAAAGCTTGACTAAAAATTAGGCCAACTTCTTCTATAGCATGCCCCTGTCAAAGAAGGAAATGAAGGTAATTTGGAATGAACTGTTCTGGAAGTCATGAATGCCTTTTATGATCACAGTTTCTTTTACTAGAAGTTCACTAACAACCCATCAAACAATGCATTCTAAAATTTTGCCAGGAATAAATGTCAAGTTCATAGTCTGCAAATTCTACTCTTTTTCCCTTTTTTTAAAAGAAAATTTATACTCTTCTACTCATGAGGAATCTTTTCCAATCTCTATAACCTTTCAAACATTATAGATATTGCTTGGCAATTATATTTACCAGTTATTGCAATATCCAACAAATCCACTGACTTGAACTTGTCAAAGACAAGTAGGAAATGATGATGATAATAATAATAATAATAATAATAACTCATCAAAGACAATTAGGTAATAAGAATAATAGCTAGCATTTTATAGGTCTTTTAGATTTGCAAAACAATTTTATAAGTATCATCTCATTTTATTCTTTCAACAATTCTAGGAAATACTATTACTATTTCCCTTTTGCTTTGTTTTTTTTTTTTTAGTTTTTTCCAAGTCAAATGGGGTTAAGTGGCTTGCCTAAGGATACACAGCTAGGTAATTATTAAGTGTCTCAGACCAGATTTGAACTCCTGACTCCAGGGCTGGTGTTTTATCCACTACGCCACCTAGCCACCCCATTATTTTCCTTTTATAGCTGAGGAAACTGAGGTAGACAGAGGTTAAGTAACTTCCCTAGGGTCATTCAGTCAGTAAATGTTTGAGGCAGGATTTGAACTTATATTTTCCTCCAAGTCCAATACTTTGTCTACTGTATTGCTATTATAACCATTTTTCATTTTTTCTTTTTCAATCCAAAAATCATTCTTCTTGGAAAGAAAATGGAAGCAAAATATCATTTGTTATCATCATCTGATCTATTCCCAAATAGTTATCTTATTGTTCATCCTTCATAATCAAAGAGGACCAAATGACATCATGGTTTAGAGTCAAGATAGAGTGAATTTGACTGTGGCTTCAGACCAATACAACTTCAGAAAGCCCCACTCCAGATCAGGCATAGTCTATTTAAACATTTGGGCTGGAGATTTTTCTAGATTTGCATAAAACACATTTCTTTTGAGCTACTATAGTCCTGTTTTGCTCATACAGCACATCACCTTCTTTCTTCTGGTCAGCCCTGTGCTGCCATCTCCCATGTTTTGAAATTGATACATAACATTCTTCAGAAAGTCCTTGAGAGTGTCCTTGTTTCTCCTCTTCCAACCTTCTAACCCAATAATATATCTCCATCATCCTTGTACCATCATCTCATACTTTTAACTTTTTTGTTAACTCTGAATAATGAATATCAAAGCCAAATTCTAGTCACAAATATTATTATTATACCTAGTTCTGCTTAAACCTCCTTCTATTAATAATTTCTCTTTCATTGTTACCCTTTCTTTATTAAGTATTAAACAACTTTTCAGTGAGCATAGAGCTGAGACCTGGCAGGGCCAGAATTCAAATCTGGTTCCATGATTCCAAATTCAGAGGTCTTCTTACCCAATCCCTGAAAAGTAAGGCAGCAAAATATTCAGTTACAAGGAGTATAGGTTCCTTTACAAGAACATGATTTCTATGTAAAGAAAAATTGTTGAAATACTTGCAAAATTCCATCAGGACTTTGCTATAAGATGCTATATAGTCAACTCTGTAGTTATCTAGACTAATGAATAGGAGAAGTGGAAATAATACAAAATAAGGTATACTTTCAAACCGTTTTTCCTGTCCTTGAAAAGCAACAAGAAATACACACACATCCAGACATAGTCACATGCAATTTCATATATTCATATACACATGTCCATTTTTAATCCCTTTCAGTTCAGCCCTTATGTTGGTATCCTGAGATCCACACAGGCAATCAGAGGAGTTATTTCCCACTGTCATCATGAATAATCTACCAAATGATAATCCCCTTATGAATCATCAACAATTGACAGCATATGAAAAACACAACATCTTAACAGAAGCAATTCAATCCCGGTTATCATAACAGGGTTCATTGGCAGTCAACTCAATCTCTTTGGGGATTTTATGTTATTTGACCATACTCTGCATTCATTTGAAGCCTGGGACCTGGCTGAGCAGTGGGAGAGGAGAGGAAGTGCCAGCTCACCATGGATACATTCTTTTGCTTAGCTTAAGAGAGAAAAACTGGACCTTTGAAAAGTTGTGGGGTGTATGTATGTGTATATATGTGTGTGTGTGTTTTATTTATCATATTACCTTAGGTGAATTACTTTCCATCTTTGAACCTTAGTTTCATCAACTATATAATTAGATGAATTGTAGAATTTTTAACATTACTTATTGCTAATAGAAATCTCTATGGTTGACTTGAGGCCATTTGTAGTGCATACCATGCATAACCCAGAAATTGAAAGTGTTCTTGGCCTCAAGACATAGCCTTTCTAAAGGGTAGAATCATAGAATGTTAAAGTTGGAAAGTGATTCTAGACACGATCTAGTTCAAGTTCCAAATTTTACAACTGAGAAAACTAAGGCACATAAAGGGAAAGGGATTTGCCCAATGTTATCTCTCTCTCTCTCTCTCTCTTTCACACACACACACACACACACACACACACACACACACACACACACACACACACACACACCCCTCACCCTCCCTCCCTGTCTCTCTGTTTCTCATCTGCCTTTCTCTTTTTCCTCTCCCTTGTCCCTTTGTCTCTATCTCTGTCTGTCTGTTTCTGAGTCTCTCCCTCTCTTTTCCTCTCCATCTTCTGCTCCCTCTTTGTCCCCTCACTAACACACCGAGTAGACTTGCTGAAGGTTCAGTTTTTCCTACAAATGTAATAGACAAAGGTTAACACTAACAATTTTAGGAAATCTCTGCACTATCTTTGCTTCTCCTAAGAAATTGTGCTGTCTTTCCTCTGCAGTACCAAGCTGCTAAGTCTATTTCCTGTAGAGGTGTACCTCACTTTAAGCAAATCTTATACACAAAAAGCCAGCTTTTGGTTCTTTTATTAAAGGGTTATTGATGAAAGACAATATTTTGAAAGAAATTCACAACAGAATTCTTTCCAAAAAAATTAATTTTTTTATAGTTGTTTAAACAATTTTCAATCATGTCTGACTCATTGTGACCCAATTCAAGCTTTTCTATTCAAAGATAGTTGAAATGGTTTGCCATTTTCTTCTCCAGCTCATTATACAGATGAGGAAACTGAAGCAAACAGGGTAAAGTGACTTGCCCAAGACTGCACAGCTAGTAAGTGTCTGAGATCAGTTTTGAACTTATGAAAATGAATCTTCCTGACTGCAAGTGCAGAACTCTATCCATAGTACTACACAGTTGCCCCTATGTGCATTCAAAACAGGATTAGACTTAGGGAATTTAATGTACGCACAACTTTCAGAAACATACACATATGCAACACAAATAGGGTTGTGATGGAACCAATTCTACTCATGAGAATTGATTTTTGAATTTACAGTGAATTTACCACACTTGGAATTTACAGTCTTGGAAACTGGTGAATGTAATAAATTTGTGGATGGTCAAAACTTAAAGTAATGGAGAAAATGTCAATAGTGGAAATGAAGCTTAAAAGTGTAACAAAGATATTTACCATTCCCCCAAGAGAGTCAGCTATTAAATATTTACCAATCAGCTCATCATCTTTACAATTCTGGGCATGCAACAGATCTTCTTTTCATTTTTATCAAATGAATGAATGAAATTTGTTATTACCACTGCCATTGCTTCCATTAGTACCTCTCAGATGTCTTAAGATTGTTGCTTCATCTGACAGTAAAGAACTTGAGAAATGGGAGAGTCAAAGTGTAGTCCTATTGTCTCCTTTTGGAATTATTTGTATTTTAGTGTGGTTGTAGGTCTGATGAAGATATATTATTGCTAAAATCATAGCAAGATGCTCATAAACAATTCTTTTTTCCTCCTGTCCTTCCTCACTCCCCCTCCTTCCCTCCCTCCTCCCTCCTTCCTTCCTTCCTTCCTTCCTTCCTTCCTTCCTTCCTTCCTTCCTTCCTTCCTTCCTCAAAGGCATAGAACTTTTGGCCTGCTCTGTTTCAGATCTATACTAGTTTGCCTCTTCCTGGACAGCCCGGTATCCCTCCCCATCACCATTACTATTGTTACTTAAAAATGGATAACAGATCAGCTGTAGCTCTGTCACAGTACAAACTATTGAGCTCAAATGATCTACCAGTCTCAGTTGTCCCCATAAGCAAAGGATTACAAGCATTTGAGTGTAATCATGGGCAAGTTATGAAGCTAAACAGGTGATTATACAAATAGAGGGCTGATAAGACCTGGCAAGTTCTACAAGGACCTAAGGAGGTTTTGAAGTATTCTGGGGCATGATACATTTAGCATATTATCCACAAACAGGAGCATCTGTTGGAATTTGCTATCAACAGAGAATGCCTCTTTGATTTAATTCTGTGCTGGACAGCCTCCAAGAGACTGACAAACACCTTGGAGAACATATGTTTCCTTGTTTTATACCTCACCTAATATTAATGATCAGAGCTGTCAAATAAAATTATCTCTGTTACTACATCTTTCAAGAAATCTTAAATGACTTTATATAGAACTATGCACAAGAAATATTTTGTTGAAAAATAGCCAATAAGTTAAACTGGCATTTTGCTTTACTGAAACAAATGCAATTTTAAAAATTAGCAAAAGCAGAATTTTTTATTTATTATACCTTTCAGCTGATAACATGACTGCAAAGATATCTAGTTATTCCTTCCATATCATGGGGTTAAAGGTGTAGTACCCCCACAATCTGAGAAATTACTTGAAATTTTTTGACCCTTCCTTTGTATCACAGAAGATTGGTTTTTTTCTTTTTCTTTTGTGGAGTGTTTACAGTAACTTATTGTCAAATTTGGGTCAATGTTATACAATGCTATTGGAGAAACTAGATGGCACAGTGGATAGAGCAATGACTCTCAAGTCAGGAGGATCTGAGATCAAAATTGACATTAGTCACTGTGGGACATTGGGCAAGTTACTTAATCTTGATTGCCTTGCCTCCAAGGCCATCTCCAAACATCCTGATTCATATCTGGCCACTGAATTCAGACAACTTTGGAGGAGAAAGTGAGGCTGGTGACTTAGCACAAATCATGTGCTTGTCATAGTATCACTTCCCTGATGTTGAGGTCTTCTTTTTTTTTTTTCTCATTTTCTTTTCTTTTTCTTTTTTTCCCTTTAGAAAGATTTTATTAATTTTGAGTTTTACAATTCCCCCCCCCATTCTTGCTTCCCTCTCCCCTACCCCCACAGATGGCATTCTATTAGTTTATACATAGCTTCCATTTGTATACATTGATTTCAGTTGAATGTGATGAGAGAGAAATCATATCCTTAAGGAAGAAAAATAAAGTATAAGAGATCACAAAATTGCATAATAAGAAAATGGTTGGGTTTTTTTTCCCTAAATTGAAGATAATAGTCTTTGGTCTTTGTTCAAACTCCACAATTCTTTCTCTGGCTACAGACAATATTCTCCATTGTAGACAACCCAAAATTGTCCCTGATTGTTGCACTGAAGGAATGAGCAAGTCCATTAAAGGTTGATCATCACCCCCATGTTGTTGTTAGGGTGTACTATGTTTTTCTGGTTCTGTTCATCTCGCTCAGTATCAGTTCACACAAATCCTTCCAGGCTTCTCTGAATTCCCATCCCTCCTGTTTTCTAATAGAACAATAGTGTTCCATGACATACATATCCCACAGTTTGTTAAACCATTCCCCAATTGAAGGGCATTTACTTAATTTCCAAATCTTTGCCACCACAAACAGGGCTGCTATGAATTTTTTTGTACAAGTGATGTTTTTATTGTGGTCTTCTTTAAAAAAATGAAGGACAACATTCTACAATAGTATATATACCATACATATATTTTATACATTTCTGAGTTTCTAAACTTTTTTGCTTTCATCTTCTGGTCTCATTATTATCTGTAACTTCCTCAAAACTCCTCCCAAATTCTCATTTAATTTCTTATGCGAAACTACAATATATCAAAATCCACGGTAGGGAAAGTCTTGATGTAGAAGACATAACTGTAATTTGTTATAGAGTGTTATTTTTGAAAGCCTATTTATTCCTATTCCAATTTCTTCATTAAGATTGTTCTCAAGTTGTGCATAGATTATTCTCATAAAAGTTTTGGAAAAGGGGCAGCTAGGTGGCGTAGTGGATAAAGCACCAGCCTTGGAGTCAGGAGTACCTGGGTTCAAATCTGGTCTCGGACACTTAATAATTACCTAGCTGTGTGGCCTTGTGCAAGCCATTTAACCCCATTTGACTTGCAAAAAAACCCTAAAAAAGTTTTGGAAAAAAATAGTAAAGTAGGTTTATGTGCCAGTTATTATTAATATTCTATTGACATCCTTAGTGGGTAACAATAAAATCAAGATTTTTTACAGGTCTGTGATTTCCTGTTGCAATTCAAACATCTTGAACATTAATCCTCAATGATCCTCAATGATGTCACATAATGTATCTTCCATCAGACTTCTTGTGCGTGTGTGTGTGTGTGTGTTAAAATCCAGCTATTCTTTTCATATTCTTTATTTTCTTCAGCACTATATTTATATTTAATTATGTAGTATCTTAGGATTGCTAGTCAATCAACAAGCATTGATTAAACATGTACAGGGAGAGGCTTCTAGGTGACATAGTGGATAGAGTCCTGGGCTTGTAATCAGGTAGACTCATCTTCATGAGTTTAAAATGGGCCTCAGATACTGTGATGCTGAGCAAGTCACTTAACCTTTTTTTGCTGCAGTTTACTCATCTGTAAAATAAAATAGAGGACATGGCAAACCAGTTCAAGAAACCATTTGCCAAGAAAACTCCAAATGGGCTCATAGAGAATAGAACAGGATTAAAATGACTCAACAATAACAGCAACAGTATGAAAGACATTGTATTAGATGTTGGGGATGCATAAAGGGGCAAAAATACACTTGCCTCAAGGTCAAGGGAGATGGTATGTGAAGAAAGTGATTTACATATGACAGAGCAAATAGAAGGCAATAGGAGAGATGACAGGGTGGGAGGAACCAGGAAAGACTTCCTGGAGAAAGTAGGATTTGAAGTGAGTCTTGAAGGAAGCAGGGGAAACAAAGAAAAGGGGGGAAAGTCTTTCAATAATGGTGTGGTCAGTGCAGTTATGGCAACAGGTATTGAAGTACCCTACTTGAGGAACTTTAAGGAAGCCATTGTGGATGGATTGTAGAAATTGTGTGAGGAGCAACATATAAGAAGGCCAAAAAAGAAGAAAGGAGTCAGGTTATAAAGGTTATAAATTGTCAAAGGACTTTAAATTTAAACCTGGAAGCAATAGGGAACTACTTGAGATCACTGAGTAAGGATGGTCAGGCCTATACCTTAGAAAAATTGTGTTAGCAGCTAAGGTGAAGAGAGGTTTAAGTGGGGAGAAAGTTGAAATAGGGAGACCAGTTAAAAGGCTATTGCAAAATTCTTAAAAGCATATTTTGGGGGCAGCTAGATGGCACAGTGGATAGAGCACCGACCCTGGAGTCAGGAGTACCTGAGTTCAAATCCAGCCTCAGACACTTAATAATTATCTAGCTGTGTGGTCTTGGGCAAGCCACTTAACCCCACTGCCTTGCAAAAACTAAAAAAAAAAAACCCAAAAACCAAGAATATATTTTAGTAATAAAAAACTTGAAACCAAGTAGATGTTCATTGGTTGAAGAATGATTAAAAAAGTTGTGGTACTCTTACAAAGGACTTCTTTCTAAAATATACAGAGAACTGAGTCAAATTTAAATTTAAATTTAAAAAATTAAAAAAAAAAACCAAGCCATTCCCCAGTTGACAAATGGTCAAAGGATATGCAAAGGCAATTTATATAGATGAGGAAATCAAAGTAATCCATAGTCATATGAAAAATTGCTCTAAATCATTACTTATTAGAGAAATGCGAATTAAAGCATCTCTTAGGTACCACCTCACACCTCTCAGACTGGCCAACATGACCAGAAAGGACAATGATCAATGTTGGAAGGGATGTGGAAATCTGGGTTACTAATACATTGTTGGTTGAGCTGTGAACTTATCCAACCTTTCTGGAGAGAAATTTGGAATTATGCCCAAAAGGCAGCAAAAATGTGCAAACCCTTTGATCCAGCAATGCCACTACTGGGTCTATACTCTGGAGAGATTATGAAAAAGGGTAAAAACATCACTTATACAAGAATATTCATAGCAGCCCTGTTTGTGGTGGCAAAAAATTGGAAATTGAGTGTATGTCCATCAATTGGGGAGTGGCTTAATAAATTGTGGTATATGCATATGATGGAACTCTATTGTTCTATTAGAAAATAGGAGGGATGGGAAGTCAGAGAAGCCTGGAAAGATTTGTGTGAACTGACGCTGAGTGAGATGAGCAGAACCAGAAGAATATTGTACACCCTAACAGCGACATGAGAGTGACCATCAACCTTAATGGACTTGCTTATTCCATCAGTGGGAAAATTAGACACAATTTTGGGATAGCTGTGATGGAGAATACCATCTGTATCCAGAGAAAGAATTGTGGAGTTTGAACAAATACCAAATATTATTACCTCCAATTTAAAAAAATCCCATTATCTTATTATGTAATTTTGCTATCTCTTATACTTTATTTTTTTCTTTAGGATATTATTTCTCTCTCATTACATTCAACTTAGATCAATGTATACCATGGAAACAATGTAAAGACTAACAGACAGCATTCTGTGGGGGTGGGGTGGGGAAGGGAAGCAAGATTGGGGAAAAATTGTAAATTTCAAAATAAATAAATAAAAAAACCAAGTTGTGGTACATAAATGTAGTGGAATATGACTATGTTGTAGGAAAGGGTGAATATGATAAATATAGAGAAGCATGGAAAAACTTAAATGAACTAATAGAAACCAAAGAAAGCAGAACAAAGAAAATAATCCTTTCCAGAGATCAAAGTTTCATGGGGGTGGAACATACAGATACTTTTCATTTTTATATATATATATATATGTATATGTACATATATATATATATCAATTTTGCTGATTTTTTCTCATCTTTTTATTTTTTCATTTGAAAAATTCTTTAAGATATGTCTATTTGGAATAGGAATGGAAAATCGATAGGGAAAGTTTAATAAAAACAAGCAATAGTAATTTAAAAAATTAAAGGTAATACTGCCTTTTTGAAGTAAGGGAGGTGAGAGGTTGAACTCAGGCTATTGCTGAATAGAGAAAAGAGGACATCTATGAGAGTCCTTAGGGAGGTAGAAACGATAAGATTTGAAAATGAATTAACTTTGTGACATGAGTATGAGGAAGAATAAAAGGGTGACACCAAGATAGGTTCAGTAGGAAGATAATGCCTTCAACCATAATAAAAAAAAGTTCAGAAGGGAGAACTGTTTGTATGGACAATGAGTTATGTTTTAGATGTGTTAAGTTCTAGTTACTTAGTAACACATTACATTCAATATGCCTATGAAGCAATAGGAGATATATGACTCAAGGTAAGAAAAGAAAATAGAGATGGACATGGGGATCTGGAAATCATGTGCATAGAAATGATAATTCTATGCAAATAACCCATGGGATCTTTGGAGATCATCAAGTGAGAGAGTATAGTATGAAAAAGAGACAGAGAACCAAAACATTCTTGGGGAACATTTACAGTTGGTGAACTTTCAATGAAAGAACCAGCAGAGACGATTGAAAAGTAGTGGTTGGACAGAAAAAGACAGAGACATAGAAACCTACCAAGGAGGAGAAGGTGACTGTCAAATGCTGCAAAATGGTCAGGGAGAATCAGGGTTGAGAAGCAGTCATTATAATTTGACAATTAAGACATCAGGGATAATTTGGAGAATACAATTTCAGCTGGACAAATGAAGTCACTTCTTATTATCATTTGAGAATCTCACATTTAGAATATCAACAATTAATTGACACATCTTGGGAAATCAGATTAATCAGTTTTCCAATTTAGCCTTTGTTGAATAAGAATCTAGATGAGAAAGTTCTACTTTTTAATATTTTGAAACTTTGTATTTTCCCTAACTAAATCCCATGTGAGATACAGTGTTACATTATAGATAGTGTTCTGATAGTGGAATCAGGAATGCCTGGTTCAAATCTTGTCTCAGACATTTACTCCCTGTATGAGCTTGGGAAAATCTCTTCACCTTTCTGAGTCTCCATTACCTATTTTGTACAAAAAAAATGAGGGTGAATTTGATTATTTCTTTTTTCCCTGCTCCAAATCTAAGGTCTTAAGATCTCACCTTTCTGATATTAGTGAAGCATATTTAAATTATTAGGTAATCTTCCCATTGGATATAAAGTAAATTATTGAAAGAAATAAAGATGGAGAAGAATTGGGGAGTAAAAGAATTCTATTAGCTCTACTCTTGATTCTTTCCATATTTTTCAGTGTCTCTCCTAGAATTAAATATAGCTTTCCAAATAGAGGATGAATATTATACAATACAGGGACTTTTATCTCCTTTGTCCTCCACACAATTAATGTGGTCTAAGTTTAAATTAGTTTTTCCTTTTCGTTTCAACCAGCTGCTTCTTTTTCAAAAAATAACCAACTGATCAATTCTATTATTTCCCCACTTTCGATCATTATTGACAGTTGGGGCACTCACTTCCTGCCTGTGTTTGCTGTTCATGATTGTGAGGGAGAGCAGAAGAAGGGGGTGGGCAGGGAAGAGAGGACTTGAAGATAGGAAAATGTAAGGCTTGCTTAAGGTAGGTAAGACTTCACCTTGTAAAGCTCAATTAGAACTTCTTTTGGCTTCATGATCTTTGATAATAAATCCTTGTGGAAAACAAGCTCATACATCGTGGCTTCCCAGAAAACAGAATGCTTTGGGTAAATTGAACCATACATAGATTCAGTCACCAGCAAAAATATCAGCTGACCCAGATGCTATGGTGAGATCTTTAAGGGACATAAAATGTCCACCTCCCCCATATAGCCAGAAATGGCAAACTCTTCCAGTAACTTTATCAAGAAAACCCCAAAAGTGATAAAAAAAAAACAGAATCAGAGACAACTGAAGACAACTAAATAACAACTTTCTAATTCCAAGTCTAATATTCTCTAAGCATAACATTTTACCCTCTCTAGGGATGTGCTATATGGCTGTCATATTTCCCCTACCCCCAACTATGCATTGATGATTTACTCAATTACCAGAAAAGATGTGATATCTCTTCCAAGGTGAAGTAGAATGAAGTTCAAAGCTTATATAAACCAAAAACAGGATTGGGTAAGAATACAAAATCGAGTCTTACATTAAAAAAATGCTTTATTGATGCTTTTTAAACACCATTGTCATTTCCCATTAAATGTTGCTTTCCTCAACAGAACTATTCCCGTCTTAAAGAAGTACATTAGGGAATACAAATCAATGCTTTAGACTATGTCTGATAACATATGTCTGATTTTGTACCTATAATCCACTACCTCTCTGCAAGAGAATAGGGGAGGTGTGCTTCACAATCACTCCCTTATAATAGGGCCAGGGAACATTTGACCTGCAGTTCCTATAAGACCCAAAAAATCATTTTTTTTATTTTGCTGCCATGACAAACACGCAGTAGGATTCAAAATTCTTTTTAGGGGTGAATTAATTGTTTTACTAAATATAGTTTGACCAAATATATGTTGGACAATTTTGTATGTCCCTCAAATGGTGCTATAAATACCAAATGGCCCTTGGAAGAAAAAAATAAAAAAAGGTTTCCCCACCCTTGTCTATAAGCAAAATTGAGCATTCATTGATCAGACCTTAGATGTTTTGGGGGATTGTTTTCTTTTACGTTCATATTAGTCATTGCATAAATTGTTTTATTGGGGTTTTTTTTTTACTTCCCTATTCATCAGTTCATACAAGTAAAAGTAATACTTCTCGGGAATAATGATTTCAAGGAACTAAGATCAGATGGGCTGACAGAACACAAAATCAAGGAGGCAGTAATGGAAATCAGAAGGTAGATTATCAGATGTACTTGCTAAATAATGATTTACCTGCCATCTTACCTCTTCTAAGATATGTCTCATGGCAATGAGTTTTCCCAAGTTTAATTCTTGCTCAACCATGAGGAAATCAGTATTTAAAAAATCAGGAAGTCCTACCATATATTGATCTATAGATAAAATTGTGGAAATGGGTAATTGAACTATCTAGGCATATTTGAGGTTTTCAATGAATTGTGGTCTTATTTAATGTCTTAGAGCAGAGATAAGAAGTTCCTACCAGAGCTGAACTGAGCCCTTTGTAACCAGAAATTCAGTGTATTGCTCTGGAAATACTAGCTTCATTCTTACTTATTTTGCAGAAACATTTCATACATTCCCATTTTTAGGTAAAAATACATCAAGTGATCTATTTATAGGAAATCTTCAGTTCTTTCAGAGTTAGATAAAAGTTAAAACAAAGAATGAATAATTGTAAAATTAAAGTAAATTTATTCCTGTATACCTTCTTGGAATGAATCAAAGCAGGGGGTCAATAACCAACTTATTTTGTGGGACAATTTTGAACAATAGATTATCTCCTGTTCAGGAGAATCAGGGGTCAGTAAGTAATAGAACCTCTTCAACCCCCTCCTCTCCCCCCCCCCCTTCCCCAATAAAAGTCACAATCTATGTGATCAGTATGGCCCATCTCCTCTAGCACACCTTTGTACATAATTCTTAAAAACTAGAAAATTATCCATAGTGTTTTACCTTTATTTTGTCTATTTACAACCCCCCTTGATGAATTAGACATGTTGGAACCTTCAGTAGTCAAAATATTCCTATTCATTGTTACCAGTGATTGGTAGACATGACTGGATTCTTGAGGGTTAAGCTAGTAGAATACGAGATTTTGCAAGTCTGATCACTTTAACTAGAGCTGGAGTAGTTGTGTTAATATGTAGCAAAGGTTTCAAAACATATTTTGGGACAGCTGGGTGGCAGAATGAATAGAATACAGAATCAAGAATCAGGAAGATCTGAGTTCAAATCACTTAATAACTTAATAATCCCCTTTGCTTGCCTTACTTTCCTCATTTACTAAATGAAAATGATAATAACAACTATGTCCTAAGGTTATTCAAAAGACAAAATGAGTTTATAGTTGAAAAGCACTTAACACTGTATCCGCTCCCAGTAGGTTCTATGTAAACATTTACTATCATTATTATCATTATTATTATTATTATTGTTGTTGTTGTTGTTCCTCAAAACAATCCTATGACGTTGTTGATCTGTAATTTCAGTTGTGTCCAGTTCTCTGTAGTTCCATTTGAAATTCTCTTGGCAAAGATATTGGAGTAGTTTGTCATTTCCTTCTCCAAGTCATTTTACAAATGAGGAAACTGAGGCAAACAGGATGAAGTGACTTGTCTAGGGTCACATAGCTAGTTTGATATTGAATTTGAATTCAGGTTTTCCTGACTCCAGACCAGGCACTTTCTATTCTCATCTACCTACCTGCCCTTCATTGAGGTAGATCCTGATATTTTCCTTATTTTATGAGCAAGAAAACTTATCTTAAGAGAGGCTGTGACTTACCTAAAGTCACTCAGCTAGCAAGTGTTAAAGGGATTCAAACTCATTTTTCCAATTTGCCACTTGCAACATCATCTAGCTGCCTCATGGACTAACCCAGCTAGGTTCAAAGAAGCTTATCAAAATAAAAGTTGGATCATTCATTAAATGTTTGCCATAAAAAATTTATGAAAACTACCCAGGTGTTTTCTTTTTAATTTGCATTGATGGCTGGAGTATCTACACTGATAAAATCACATATCTTTTCAAGTATTAAGGCACTGGGATAGACCAAATAAACACATATGGGAGTACAGAGAAGTGTGACTGAGAAATTTATGCAAGAGGAGGTAGAATAAGAAAGGAGAGCATACTTTAAGTAGTGAATCAGTTGCTCCCAGAGGAACTGTCACTCAACATGTCCCTCGAATTCCAGTGTTTGTACCCCCCTGAGACAGTAAAGGACACACATCTCTAGTGAGGTCATTCTCTCTTTACTTGAGATGAGATTTCCTCTCATTTTAGGACCACAGAGCCCCTGTAATCTTGTGTGTTCAGCTACCTGAACTAATCAGAATAGTTTCATTAATTACTGATTTACATGCTTGCTTTGAGAAATGTGTTTGTTTGCTACCTACAAATATCTTTTTTTCCATAACAAGGTTAGAAAAGGAAATTCAGCTTCCTTAATATTAGAGAACAGAATTACCTACCCCACTCCCAGGACCAGAGAAAGAGACTTTATCTCAATTTCCCCCAAGATCTATAACCCTAGATTGCAAATATCTGATGTATAACAGATAGATATAATTCTAAGCCTGATACCCCAGATACAATTTTCAGTTTCATACCCCTCTCAAAGATGGAAGAGCAAGTGATTGTTTGCGCAGCCATGGCCATCTTCCTGCTGCCCACAACGATGGAACTCCAGTCTTCCTGACATGTGGAGTGAAACATTCTATATCTATTTATAAATCTCAGTTACACATGAGGGCTGACTGGATCTCTGTCACATACCATAGACTGTCACATATGATCTTGAATTTATAGTCATGGTGTTGCTTCTTTAAGAATCTCTATTATTTTTTAACATTAATGAATTCAGTACTAAAGTGTTGAAAATTAATTTTGTTAAATATTTTCCTATCTTCCCACAAGCAAAAAAAAAAAAGAGGAAAAATAAGTCAGTCCAAATGCCACCCTAATTCAGTAGCATCTATACACAGAAGCAATATAAAAAACAAACAAACAAAAAATCCTGGAGAATTTTTTAGCCTCCTTGTGCCATGGTTATTTGAGTTTATTTTCCATTCAGGGGGACTATAAGAAGCTTTCTGATACCAACTTGTGAAATCTGATGGTTTACACAATAATATACTCTTGGAAGAACTGTGAATTGGTCCAACTATTCTTAAAAAAAAAAGAAACTAAACTACAGTGATGCTATTACCAAACCCTAGGTCATATACCCCAAGAAAGCTAAAAAAAGAAAGATTTCATTTATACTAAAATGTTTATAACAACATTCGTTTTAGTGACTAAAAAAATAAATAAATAAATAATGGAAAGAATGAACAAAGAAAGACATCCCCAAGCGACAACAACCACCTCTGCAAACAAAGTAGGTGTCCACTGATTGGGGAATGACTGAACAAATTGTGATATATTAAGTTAATGGAATGCTATTGAACCATAAGAAACAACAAATATGAAAATTGCCAAGAAATGGGAATACAAATTAAAGTAGGCAGAACCAAAACAATATATCAATAATAATAATAATAATAATGAAAATGATAAAAACAAAAATAATTAATTTTGAGTGATTTTAAAGATGAATGTTGATCTTCAAGAAGAGATGATGAAATAAGACAGGGTAGAAAGTTGAGAAATTAAAGGTGTGGAATGCAGGATTCACTGCTAATCATAATCATGATTTTTCTTTGTTACAAATAAGGGTTTATTGGGGATAATGTAATAGCTGTAAATGCCTGTAATATAAAAGCAAACATCATCAATAAAACACTTAATTTTAGGAAATTTGGCCATTTTTAATTAAGAAAGATATTGCATAATTTTGCTCATTTTCTGATTTAACTCTTCTGTAAACTCATAAAAAGATTTAAATAGTATAAAACATGTCTGCCTTTGCTTGAGAAAAATCAAATTTTCTTTTCCTCTAGTTCTTGCTAACAGGTGACTTTCCTAGTGCTAATGATTATTTTTTGTGTCCTGAATTTTCAGGGTTTCATAAAACAAACTGTGAATTGCCTTGATTGTATTGTATGCTTTGCCTTTATAGCAAGGCAACTAAATTATGGAAGAAACCAAAAAAATACGTCCCCACAAATGGGCAAAACATCTCTAATTTCAAATTAAACATAGACTGGCTGAAAATTGATTAGACAGTTCAAAAAGTTCAGCAGAACATAGATAAATCTGTTTCTTACCATATGGCCTCAGGAACACTTTCTATCTAAGTGAAAACTTCTTAAAAAGAAGACAACAGTAGTTGCTCCTCTTCCCATTTTTTCATTTCCTTTTGCAGCTTTTGTGATAGCCTAATTCTAAAGTGGTTCAGTGAATAGAACATTAGGCCTGGAGGAAAAAAAAAGACTAATTTTCCTGAATTCAAATCTGGCCTCAGACTTGTACAAGCTGTGTGAACCTGATCAAATTTTTTAACTTTGCATCAGTTTCCTCAGCTGTATAAAGAACTGGAGAAAGAAATGACAAATCACTCTAGTATCCTGTCAAGAACCCCACCCCCCAAGGGTAACAGAGTCAGACATGACTAAAAAACCTATTCAACAAATTCTTAGAGGTCCATTCATGTTTATAGGATTATGAATTTGTAAATTTAGATCAGGAAGGAACTGAAGCTATCATCCAGTCCAACCCCCTTTTTTATTTGATTAGGAAAGTGAATGTCAAAGAGATGTTCAAGGTCATACAGGTAGTTCACTGACAAAGCTGAGATTTGAACTCAAGCTCTGAATAAGTTTTTTAATGAGTGAGACCTCCCACCCTCTTTTGATGAAGTCATGTACTTATAGAACAAAATATAAAAAATTAAACAAAAACTATCCCCCCACACACACTTATCATGCTCATTTTGGTTGGCTTACCCAGGAAGGACTATGGCATGGGCCTGGCACAAAAGTGGCATAATTTTTTCCAGCAAAAAAAAATACAAAAACCAATGCACCAGTGCAAGATGGCCTGGAGTGCAAGATGGCTTCATTATACTCCCAGCCACCACCCAGCTCTGAAAGGAGCTCCTTGAATAGCATAAATAGCCACTTGTATAAAGAGAGTTTGGCAAAGAGCATGGACCTGTGAAAATCTTCAGGCAGCATGTGAATGGACACAGCTTGAAAATGTATCACACTATGGATGGTACCTGGAGAACAGCCTCAAATTGAATTATGGTGATGGAATCTCAGTAGGAGCCCATAATCTGTCTTTGTTCATTGTGGAAGGAAACAAGGGATGATGTGAGTTGGAGACATGAGTGAATATAAAGAAAATACTATTTTTTCCTCCTGTGTTTCTCATTTTCAGCACTACAACCCTGAGACAGGTATGTTTTTACCTATCAGGAAAGGACTTAAGAAATAAGAAAGATGGAAACTTATTTCTGTGCTCAAGTTCTCTAGTTGCTAAGTCCCTAGTCTGGAGTTGGCAAGACAACAGCAAGGTCCTAACCAATACCATACCATGTGCAAACAAGTATTGGATCAAGATAAGACTGGTGCTTGGAAGGGGGGAATTATTTCTCATTGTTGCCTGTTGAGCATGTCATATCCTTCCCAGCTGGGTTTTCCATCCTTTCCCTTCTTCAGCAAGGGTTGTTGGCTTAGTGATAAAAATATCCAAAAGGAAAAGTACAAAAAGATGTTTTGATGTGGATGTGGATAGAATGGGATCATGCTTGCCAAAAAAATCATAGGGTATTGAAAGGCCAGTTATCAATAGGTGCATATGTAGGATCAGATATAAAGGTAGAAGGAACCTCAGAGAGACCACCTAGTCCAAGTCCTTTATTTTCCAGGTGAGGAAGATGAGACCAAAAAATTATTGTGACCTGCCCAAGTTTGCATAGGTTTTAAATGTTAGAGGAAGGATTTGAACCCAGATCCATTGATTCCAGATCCAAACCTTTTCTACTATATCACACATTAAAAAATGGTTAACTGATTTTAAAATCTTCCAACTCTGAAATTCTTATGTTTCAACTGGGTCTCTAAATTTTTAGAACAGTAATTCAGTTTTGACTTTGCCTGAAAAAATAATAGAAATATTTAAAATACTCTTTCTCCTTCCAAATCCAACTTCTCATTTTAATGTAGGATTATCACTGTTGTAGGTGGAGAAGGAAGGTAAAAAGAAAGAGGTGTTTATGTTTGATCCTGTAAAGGGTTGGGTTCATGGGAGTGATGTTCAACCTTGAAGGACTTGCTCATTCCATCGGTGCAACAATTGGGAACAATTTTGGGCTGTCTGCAAAGGAGAGTACCATCTGTATCCAGATAAGGAGCTGTGGAGTTTGAACAAAGTACAAGGACTATTCCCTTTAATTTGAAAAAAAAAGACCAGATATCTTATTGTCTGATCTGGTTACCTCTGAGAATTCTGTTCTCTTTGGGGATGTGATTTCTCTCTCATCACACCCAATTTGGAGCAAGGTATGACATGGAAACAAGGTGAAGACTGACAGAGTGCTCTGTGGGTTGGGGGTGGGGAGAGGGAAGCAAGATTGGGAGAAAATTGTAAAACTCAAATAATATTTTTAATAAAAGAAAAGAAAAAAAGAGTTGGGTTCAGTAGGAGTACAACTTATTGGTAACCCCTGGAAGCTCCTTGCAAGACCTTAAGCTTCAGGGCAGAGAATGTGCCTTATTTATCCATATATTTTCCTCAGTACCACACATAGTGAATTACACATAAAAGAACTTAAATGTTGAATGAATGTCCCAGGGCCTAGCAGAACACTTTGCACATAGTACTAACTTGGTTATTTAATGATTGCATAGGGAGGTAGAGATGATGATAATTTAATTCAATTCTATAAACATTTATTAAGTGCCTATTGTGAGCTAAACACAATAATGATCATAGTGATGATCAGTGGTGATGATAATGTCTTCCCAGGCAAAGACACATGAGCAAGAAGTTTCGAGAAGCTTCAAGGACCATAAAGTAGTTTTCTTAATAGAAAGATTTCTCATTTTCTATATCCAAGGAACAGAATAACTAGCCTGTAGATAATAATAATATGATGACAATGATGACGACGACGACAATGAAGATAATATAATAGCTAACATTTAGATAGCATTTACTCTGAGCCAAGCATTGTAAAAAAAGTCCTAGTGATGCAGGGAAATGATGTAGAGAAGTATGAATTAGCAGAAACAAAATCTTTCAAATGTGTGGAGGTCCCTGCTCTTGAGATTTTGCCTCCCTTAGACACTATTCTTTGTATCTTATTCCCCCAATTCCATCTTGACCCTGTTAACCTTGACTTGAACACTGCTGGGCAGGAAATGATGTGTTAAAAGTGGACATCAAATACCTTGAGACAGAAAGGAAGGACCAGCTTGTAGATCGCCCTTGGGAGTTACCTGGTTCAAGGTGAAAAGGCCACACCCCAAGCTCCACTCTCTGTCCAACCTACAATGGAGGGGCATTTAACAGGAAGCATCTCTCCTTCAAGCTTTCTTGCTTCTTCCTGCCTCCCATCCAGAAGGTTGGACCTTTCTCTGGCTCTTCCTTAATCCATGGAAAGCTCCATGGGCTTTACCATGTGGCCTGGTTAACCCAAGACTCATGGCTGCCTGCCTTTGTCTCCATGATCTTTTCCTTAAACTCCTCTTAACTTTCCTTTCACTTTCTTATGTGTTGCAACTTTTAATAAATCTCTTTTCTTTTACACCTTCATTCCTGGGTCAAAAGTATGTTTCTTCACAGTGGATAATCAAATTCAAACAATGAGCTAAACTAGCATCAAGGATTTTTGAATAGTTTTAACTTGGAGTCTGGGGAAATATTATTTTTAAATATTTGACAATTTTGCTTCAGTATAATTTAGTTTCTTTTATAATCTTATGTATTTTATTTAATGCATTAAAATAGTATTCCAACATTGATAAATGGGCCTATGGCAGAAGGAAAGGAAGGAAAGAAAGAAAGAAAAGAAAGAAAAAAGGAAAGAAGAAAGGAAGATAGGGATGGAGAGGAGAAAAAAGGATGGAAGAGAAAAAAGAAAGAAAGATGAAGAGAGGAGAAAGGAAGGAAGGAAGACAGAAAGAAAAGATGGAAGGGAGGGAGGAAGAAGAGGGGGAAGAAGGGAGGAAGAAGGAATGAAGGGAGAGAGAAAGGGAAGGGGAAGGGCAAGAGGAGGAAAGGAATGAAGGGGGGGAAGCTTAACAGTCCCTGGTTTAGAGAATCATCAATTTCAAAACCCTTCATTTTACAGCTGAAAAAATTGAAGTCTAGAGAAATCAAGACTTGCTCAGTCACAAATTAGGTAAGTAACAGGAAGAGTTGAAGCCAGATCCTCAAAACTAGAGTCTGGGCTTGCTCTGAAGTACCACAGCTGCCTCTCTGGGTAATGGTTAGTATTTTGTTTATGCCTTTCCTTCTCTGAGCCCTCCATCTACACCTGGTCTTTTGTCCTGTTCCTGTCAATCTCCATTAAAGTGTTAATTGGGGATTAAGGTGTTTGTTGATAAGGGGTAAGGGCCTTTCCCAGAAGTTTTAATTGGAAGGTCTTTAAAAGATGGGAAAAAAGCACAGGATGGACAAAAAAGGAGGAACAGCAAACCAAAAATTGTCACTGCATTCCTGTCCCTTGTTTTTAAATATTTTGTGAGGAGAGGTTTATGTATTTGTTAAAAATCAGAAGGAAAAGTGGAAGCACTGTGGAGAATTAATAGATGATGAGATATATTTACTTAGCAAATTGGATGATGAGGTTAGGAAATTGTAAGAGAAAAATTGGAAGAATATTAGCAATGAGGGGTTAAATTATTACATTTACAGTATCTTCACCATGGAAGAAGAGCAGGAAAACCATAACAAGAGTTTTTAACCTTGGAGGAGGCTTGACCACTTGAGCAATCAGGTGAAGTTGATATATATGATGTGAAAAAATAGTAATTGAAAGAAATGCTAAATTTCAGCTAAAGACTAGAAAACGTAATGATGCAACGTTCTTCCTATCCAAATACAGAATTTCTGAGATCTATCCACAGACTACCTGGAAATCTGGAGACCTACCTCAAGCTCTGAACCCCTAATTTAAGGCCAGGTAAGGTTAAGGATGAGAGTCAAAGGGACTGTTTCTGATTCACTCCACAAGTGTTAGTTCTCACAACTGATTATTAGTATTCAATATTTATTATCCAAATTTAAGTATTTATATACTTTTCTTATTCTTATGTGGCTTATTCAACTTTTTTATGGTCTTCCAAAATATTTATTTGGACCCTTCCCATTTCCCAGCAGTTTTCCTCTTTTTCCTTATATTCTTGGTTTATTTGCTACTCTGTAAGGAAGTTACCTTTTCCTTCTGTTGTTAGAGGAAAGAGCAAATATAAACTCTTTGGACTCAAAGCCAGCAGGATAAATAGCTCTCCTGAATGAATACTTAGCTATGAGACTATTAACAGAGTCCCTAAGTCCAAAATTAACTGTAATAAAGAAATATTGGCCAAAAGACATAATCATTATTTGACTGTGGCACACATATCAGTTATTTAAACACTATAGTTCCACTTTAGAACCTATTCAGATACTGGGTAATTTAGTCACCCAGTCAGGCACTCACATAATACATTGGAATAACAAAAGAAAGAAAAAAGCAGATGAACAATACTACTACACATCTGTAACAATCACTTATGGTAGTTATTTGGGCATATATTATGCTTTTTTTTAACTTGCTCTAATCTCTGCTAAAATTTTATTTAAAATTTTTGCATTGATATTCATTAGGGAAATTGATCTATAATTTTCTTTTGGCTATTCTTGGTATAGGTGTCTGAGTAGTTTATATTTTTTATGAATATTCATCTATTTCACGTCTATTTTCAGATTTGTTGGCATATAGTTGAGCAAATTAGCTCCATATATTACCCTTTTCAACAGTACTAGAAGTGGATATGGGCACAACAGTCTTATTTGTAGTGAGTATAGCAGGGCATTGTATTTATGATGCAGAGAATCATGATAAAGCAGAAATGAAATCTGTAATATTAAATGCTGTAAAATCTTGTTAAATGGGTGGAGGTTTCTTTCTCATGAGATGTAATTGACTCCTATTGTTTCATTGCTCAATGTAAAATTAATGTCTTGATCACAGTCTTCAACCCTCTACCTGAATCTGGTCACCTAAAGGGGAGGGGGAGGGAATTCCCCTTTTGCCCTCAGTGCCCAGATAAGGGTCAAGGCTATAAAACCTGAATTGGACCTCTACTCGAGGCTACTCTCTCTCTCTCTCTCTCTCTCTCTCTCTCTCTCTCTGGCCCTGTCAACTCTGTTTGACTGTTATGTGTCTCTGTCTCTCTTTACCTATCTACCTCTCTCAGTCTCACTCTCTACCAGGCAACCTTTTGTTGTCTTAAGTGCTTGCTGACCCTTCTGGAGGAAAAGTTTTTTAACTTGTTTATTTTGTTATATTCCATAATAAAATCCTGAGCAGTTTTTACATCCCAGAGAGAACATAAAACTTCCTTTGCTTTTCAGTGGCCCCAAATTCCTATGCTTATCCAGTTACCCTAGATCCCATGGGCAACATTTTAAATTCAGGATGATCTGAGTTCAAATCCTACCTTGACATTTATTAACTATATGACCTTGGACAAGTCACCTATATCCAGTATCTCCAACTATCAAATGGTAAAATTGTAAAATAATAATAACACTTACATCCCAAGAACAAATGAGATAAAATTTGTAGAGCAC
Source organism: Macrotis lagotis (assembly GCF_037893015.1). NCBI lineage: Eukaryota > Metazoa > Chordata > Mammalia > Peramelemorphia > Peramelidae > Macrotis > Macrotis lagotis. The sequence continues at coordinate 100,441,583 of NC_133660.1, read as the reverse complement.
TTAGGAGAGAGTCTGATACATAATGGGTGCAATATACAAGTTAGCTATTTTTATTGTTTCCTTAGATTGATTCTAAGATCAAAAGAACCAGAAAAAATTCTTTTTATTTCAATAGAATTTTTGCTATTCTCAACCATGTCCATCTTAGCATTGATGTAATTTAGTATCAAGATATATATTGACTTTGTTTGGAGGGCCTTGCCAATTTCTTCACAGAACATTCTCTGAAACACATGTTGGTCTATAAACTACAATCATCTTGCCAGGCAGTGTGACTCAGTAGAGAGTCTGCTGATTTGGAGTCAGTCTTGTCTCTGACAGATATTAGACTGTGTTATGTTGGACAAATGACTTAATTTACCTTTGCCACTATTTCATCTAATTAGATGATCGTTAAAATCCTTTCTACCTTCATATCATCATGGTCCATTTGCTTCTGTTTCCCATGAACTCTTCAAGGAGAAGTGATTAAGAGTCCCATGAAATAACAATTCTCATTGCCTTGGGACATGTAAAACCAACCAATTTAGTCACTTCTCCAAGAACACAAGCCATTGGTTCCCTTAGTGCTAACTTTTTTATGCCTTCTGATTTAATTGATAATGAGGTGGTCAATATGAATGCAGTTCACTTCTTTCAAAAGTATTGGCTTCTTTGTCTTTGAACATGATGTTCAGAACCATGTCTTAGAACCTTCTGCCCGCCCTCTTTTTATATTATCTGTGACAACCTTCCCATGTTGAGTTTCAGTCAGTTAAACATTTATTTTATTAATACTTACAAGCCTGGTCCAGGCACTGGGGAGGAAAAAAGAGATAAAGGATAGCCCCAACCTTCAAGGAGTTCACAATCAATAAAGGAGACAACTGGCAAACAAACAAATATGTACAAAACAGTTATTTTGAGAACAAATAGGAAATAACCAACAGAAGGAAGGTACTAAATTGAGAGGTTAGGGAAGGCTTCCTATATATGGTAAGATCTTTATTGGGACTTGAAGGGGAAGCCAGTAAGTGGAAATGAGAAGGGATAGTGTTTTAGTCAAGGAGGATAGCCAGAGAAATACCCAGAAGTGAGAGATGAGATATCTTGTTCATAGAATAAGTAGCCAGTGTCACTGGATCAAGGGTTGGGAATAAAGTGTTAAGGAAAGGTTGGAAGGGGTTAAATTGTGAACAACTTTGAAATCCAAATGAAGGATTTTGTATTTGATCCCAGAAAGAATAGGAAGATACTGAAGTTGAATGAATAGGGAAATGACATCATTAGACATACATATATTCTAGGGAAAAGACTAGTGGTTTAATGAAGAATAGATGGGAGTGGGGAGAAACTTGAGGCAGACAGACCTACTTTTAGGGTATTGCAATAATGCATATGTCAGGGATGAGAACCAGTACCAAAGTAGTGTCAGAGGAGAGAAGTTATTCAATAGATGTTGCAGAGGTGACATCAACAAGCCTCCCCGCCCCCCAACTTGGTTATGCTGCTCCCCCTTGAAGACTTTCCAGTAAGATCAAACTGGTAAATTTGGTCAATTTATCTAAAATCACCCAAGAATGGAATTCTCTTGTTACAAGAGGGTCCTTAACTTTTTGAAACTTAGTTTTAGACTGTTTTCAGATTGTACCCGAAAAGTCAATAGAAATTAACTTTAAAAATATCTTTTAAAAAAGAAGTCTAGGGGCGGCTAGGTAGCACAGTGAATAGAGCACCGGCCTTGGAGTCAGAAGTACTTGGGTTCAAATTCGACCTCAGACACTTAATAATTACCTAGCTACGTGGCCTTGGGCAAGCCACTTGACCCCAGTCATTGCCTTGAAAAATCTAAAAACAAATAAACAAAACAAAACTAAAAAAAAGAAGTCTAACCAATAGTTCCAGAGTTGCTGCTCCATTGGAATAACTGTTGAGAATTCAGGATCACCTATACTAGATGAAGCATCAAAGAGTAACTTCTGTGTATGTTTGGGACCAAGAAATGGAGGATAACAAGAGATTGTCAATTGCTTAGAAACCCCATGCCTATAAATCATATGGACATAGTAAAAACCTCTCTCTGTCTCTCTGTCTCTCTGTCTCTCTGTCTCTCTGTCTCTCTGTCTCTCTGTCTCTCTGTCTCTCTGTCTCTCTGTCTCTGTCTCTCTCTCTCTCTCTCTCTCTCTCTCATATACGCACACACACACACACACACACACACAAGAGAGGGAGAGAGGGACTTCTGGTATGTACATCATTTTGGATTATCTCTATGGATCTAGGTCATTGTTGTTAGAGCAAAGGTCAAAATTAATGCCAAATTTTTAATTAAAATCAAGGATAAAGATGGAACCATAATACAATTTTATGTGATTACCGTAGTGCCAAAATACCTTGTTTAAACAGTCAGTCTCAAAAAAATAGGGAATGATAGGACAATTTTTTATCATCATAGGACAATTATTTATCATCCATCATTTCTTTTTGAAATTTAAGTGATAGTTTCCACATGAAAGCACAAAGAACTCAGAACAGCATCAGCCAGAAAGTCTTTGATCTTGTTGCATGTGACAATGGAGCATTGCAATGGAATGCAAGGTCATCTGAAAAACATTGTAGAGTAAGATTTCTGAAGAATATGCTCAATGCTGCTTCCAAAAAAGAGCAAACAAGGCTAAAGAGGAAACAAAATTGCAGGGTATGATGTGAAAGCAAGTTAAATCAATTATCCTGAGAGCATTTTCAGAATAAATGAGAAAGACAACAACAACAAAATGTGAAATGGCACTGACTAGCCAGCATTTCTATAAGAAGCATGATGTTTTTGTAAATCTGTGAAATGTAGCAATTTGATCATTAGATAGTTTGAATTGGTAGTCACAATTTTTCTAAGGGAGTAGGGAAGGAAATGGAGGGAAGGAGACAATTTGGAACTCAAAATTTTTAGAAATGAATGTTAAAATGGTTTAAATATAATGGACATTATCAAAATAAATAAAAATATACAAAACATAGCCACAGTAGAAGATCTCTTGCACTTTGAGATATAAAGAAAATTTATGGAAAGGACTAGACAAAAATGGGGCAGGATTGAAGATATGGTTTAAGTATATGATCTTTTCTGGTAAAGGGAATATCTATACTGATAAGAATAGAGATCCTTCAAAGCATGGAACTAGATTAGTCTGAATTTGCATTTAAAAACAATGTCCTTTAAAGACTGAGAACAGAACTAATCTGGGTAATCTGCTTGTTACTAATGCTATAACAATAAAGCAGTTCATGTGGACTGTGATCCAGGCATTCTAGAAGCTTCTATGTTTAAATCAGTCAATAAACATTTATCAAGTGACTGTTGTGAGCCAGGCACTATACTAAGCTTGATAGTCATGTGATCCTTCTTAATCAAAGAGGACTCTGTCATCATGTATCTAAATATATATATATATATATATATATATATATATATATATATATATATATGATGACATGGCTTACACATTCCTTTTATTATAGTGAGGAAAATGTACAAACACATCCTTCTCACTGTCTTTTCTAGAACTGTTTTACTTCATGGCCAATAGGAAATAGGACTTCTGTGATATCTGGATGGTGTGGGAGTCCTTGACCTTTTGAATTTGGTTTCCCTTCTATATCACTGAGGTACCACAGCACTACAGCAACAATGGACTGTGACGTATGTGTATATATCTACATACATGCACATGCATATGTTTATGTATATGTATGCATGTGTATATGTATGTGTGTGCGTATGCACGTCTCTGTACATGTAGGTGTATGTGTATGCATGTATATGTATAGCTAATCTATATCTATATTATACCTATCTCTCTTTATAGAGATAGATATAATACAGATGTATATATATATATATATATATATATATATATATATATATGAAAAGATGCTCTGAGAAACCCATATAATTGGCATGCAGAAGACTAGAAGGATAAGATCACATCATTAATTTCCATAACTCCTAATTTTATGTCAACTAGGGGCAGCTAGATGGCAATAGTGACTAGAGAACTGGCCCTAGAGTCAGGAGTACCTGAGTTCAAATCTGAATTCAGACACTTAATAATTGCCTAGCTATATGACCTTGGGCAAGTCACTTAACCCTATTGCTTAAATAAATAAAAAATTAAAAATTTAATATCAACTAAGTGAGATGGAAATCTTGATTTGTGAAATAAGTAGAAGTATTGAAAACATAGAAACTGTCTTTTCTTTCTTTTAAATAATTACAATTATGTTTTTGTTTTTCAGAGCAGCAATATTTCCTGATTTATCTTCCCTCCTTTACCTTTTTTTTTTAAGGTTTTTGTAAGGCAAGTGGGGTTAGGTAATTATTAAGTGTCCGAGACTGGATTTGAACCCAGGTACTCCTGACTCCAGGGCCAGGGCTTTATCCACTATGCTGCCTAGCTGCCTAGCCGCCCCCCCCCCCTTTCTACCTTCTAACAGTTTAAATAAACCCATTTCTCTGACAGTGCATGACTGTCTTCCAAGAGCAATATGGTGTGTTTCATTATTTGTAATCTGGGAATCAGAATTGCTCATTAAATTCATACAAGTTCATTCTCCTTTTCAGTGTTCATTTATATTATTGTAGTCTGTATTTATTATTCTTTTGGTTCTAAACCACTACACTTTGATTAGTTTCCTCAATCCTTGCCATGTTTTTCTAAACCTCTCTCATATTTGTCATTCGTTACAAGATATCACTGTTCATTCATGCATTCTGCAATTGCTGGGTTTTGTTTCCAGTTCTATGCTACTACAAAAAATGTTGCTGTGACTATGTTGGTATTTAGGAGCATGAATTATATTTCCAAAAAATCCTCCTTTAACTTTATTCATGAATCATATCCAACTGTGACATTTTATGTCTATAGACTCTTGGATTTTTGATAGGGGTTATAAATTTCCTTTTTCTTATGAATATAAATATCAACAAGCATGAACATTTAAATATACAAATAAGAAAAGAAAATAGAATTAATATAAAACTGCATCTCAATTTATTCTTCTTAGGGATTAGTGAAATTACCATTACAAAGTTAGAGGCTTTCCCCTGTATAACAACTTAAAATAGTCACTTATCATTAACACTTGATTCTGGCCATAGTTTATGTTGTTAATTATAATATCTTATTTATACATTCACTGGCTGTGTTTTGGGGAATCTTTCTACCCCTAGGGAACACATATATACAGCTGGGTACAACCATACTAGAGATCTTCTGCTGTGCCAAGCCTCAGGGCATGGTAAAGTCAATGTGCATTATTAGAATTATCTGAATAGAAATAGGATGAGTCTTAATAATAAAGATTTCATGGTAAATTCGCAAATGCAATGCAGTATACTCATTCTCCCACCATTTAATATATAAACATACACTAGACAAAATGGAAATGAAAAAGAAAAGTAGACATTTGTTTATCCTTTTCTTGGCAAGAGTTCAGAAATTCATCTAGCATCTTTACCATTGCCAGGAGGAAAGGATATGAGTTCTAACTAATGATTTCTTTCCTAACTTCTTTTTCTCCCCAAAGTTTCATGTCACTAGAGGAGCCAAACTCAACTATTCACAAATTGCATCTAATTCACAAATATTTAGTGATCACATACTATATGTGAAGTTAAATAAGACTGAATCAGTGGCCTCTATGAGCTTATAATAAATACAGATAAGATATTTACACACCAAAAAATGGTCAGGATTTATAGTTAATCAATAAACACTGATTAAGTACGCAATCTATGCCAAACACTGGGCTAATCACTGGGGTCACAAAGAAAGCAAAGAACAGTTCCTGTCCTCTAGTTCTGTTCACAATCTAACAGGGGAGAAAACCCTTAAAAGCTATGACAATCAAGCTATAAAAAGGGAACAGAGGAAATAATTCAGACAGAAAAAGTATTAGAATTAGGAGAGATTGGGAAAGGCCCAATCTATATATGCTAGATATATGTACTAAACCCTGGGAAAAGACAAACGGTTCCTGCCTTCAAGGATCTCACAATATTATAGAAAGACCACATGCAAACCAAGTTAAAATAAGCTATGTACAGAATAGATAGGAAATAATCAACAGAGAGAAAAAATAAGCTAGATTTATAAAGGCTTGAGAAAGTTTCCTGTAGAATAGGATTTTAGTGGGGACTTGAAGGAAGTCAGGAGGCAGAGATGAAGAGGGAGAGTATTCCAGGTCTGGGGACAGCCAGAGAAAAAGACCAGGATCAAGAAATGGAAGGTCTTTTTCAAAGAATAGCAAGGATTATCTGTGTCACTGGTTCAAAGAGTACATGGTCAGGTGTAAGGTGTAAGACTACTAGAAAGATGGGTAGGAGGACAGTTTGGTGGATCTTTGAACACAAAATAGAGAGTTTTATATTTGATCCTATGGGTAATTGGAATGCAATAAAGTTTATTGAGAGGGAGGGATAGAACAATGGAGGGAGTAATATAGTAGTACCCATACTTCGGGAAAATAACTCTGGTGAAGGATGGACTAAAGTACAGAAGAGTCATCTGGCTAGCAGGCTTAAGGAAATGAGATAGTATCAGAAGACAGCAGAAATTTTCAAGAAATGTTACAATGATGAAATTTTCAAACCTTGGCAACAGAATAGATATGGAGGGGGATGAGGAAAAAGTGTGGAAATGAGGATAACATCCAGGTTTCAACCCCGGGGATTCCTAGGATGGTGTCCTCAACAATAATAAGGAAGTTAGGAAGGAGGGAGGGTTGGAGTGGAGGGGGGAAGAAGTTGTTTTGAACATATTGAGTTTAAGATGTCTACAAGATATTGCAATGTCTAATATGCAGTTAGACATGGGAGACTGGATGTCAAAAAGAGGTTAATAGATAAGTAGTTTTAAGAATTATCAACCTAGAGATGATAATTGAATTCATGAAAACTGATGAGATCACCAATGAACTATTATAGAGGGAGAAGAGAAGAGGGTCTAGGATAGACAACCAATTAGAGGGGGTTATTTGAATAAAGATCCATCAAAAGTGACTAAGAAAAAATTGTCAGAAAGAAACAGAAATGAGTAGTGTTCTGAAGAGAATATCATAGAGAAAGTGATCGATAGGAGCAAAGTCTGTAGGGAAATCAAGAAGGATGAGGAAAGAGAAAAGGTCATTGGATTTGTCATAAAGAGATCACTGTTTAGTTTGGAGAGGGCAATTTTGGTTGAATAATAAAGTTGGAAG